>NC_057813.1:483071566-483133037 GCF_018294505.1 Triticum aestivum
AATCGACTGACCCAAAAGTCGATTCAGTCGACTGAAGTGTAGCTAAATTGGAACAGAGCAGCAGCATGAGCGAGGGGGAGAGAAGCAGTAGTAGCGCGAGCGAGCAAGCGAGAGCCGGAGCAGTAGCAGTAGCGCGAGCGAGCGAGCGAGAGCCGGAGCAGCAGAAGCAGCAGCGCGAGAGAGCGAGCGAGAGCCGAAGCTGCAGTTGCTGCATTAGCGGGCGAGCTAGAGTTGGAGCAGCAGCAGCAGATCCGGCTGGTATGGACGCCACCGCCAAAGGGGCCTCACACTGGGGGAGAGCCGCCATGGAGATGTCGCCCGTGGCGCCGGCTTTGAGGTAGCCGCTCCATGGGGGTGCGGGATGGAGCACTGTCGGCGCCGGGAGGTCGAGTTGAGGAGAAGGTGTGATGTGATGAGTGTACAACCTCTTTGGTGGCGCCGAGTAGGCCTCGGCTTCGTCCGAGGATTCGGTGAGGTATTGCGGTTTTGGTGGAGCAGGTTAAGGCGGCGCTGTGGGGATGAAGCAGTCGCGATAGACGAGGCGATCGTCGGAACAGCTCCTTGGAGGTGGAGGACGGGGCGGCTAAACGGGCGGGACGATGAGATGGACGACGGATCCTCATCTGGGGAGTGGGCGAGGGACGTTGAGTTGTTGCGGTGGACGGCGTCGTCGTGGAAGAGGCTCTGGCTGGGCAGTGGTGAGGTGGCGGACGGAGGAGGGTGGGGTTTTGCGGCTGGAGCAGAGAGGTTATGGCGGCCTGGGATTTTGAATGGCGAAAAGGAGGCGATGGGAGGGGAGAACCATGACTTAGGGACGCGCTTGTCCAAAATCTAGGGTGTGTTACAAAATTACCCCCACCGATTTGAACTAGCGGCCCTTTCGGCTTAGGGTTAGAAGGGGGATTTCGCGTGTCGGGATTTGGCAGCTGGAGGGAGTTTTCGCGCGCATTGTAATTTTGGGATAGCTAGAATAGAAGTAATAAAGTGAATAAAAAGAGGGGCCAGTTTTGGGAGCACGATATCTAAATTTTCGGGATATAACAAGGCGCGGGTTGAATTTTAGGGACAAGCCTAACATGTAATATTGTACTTGTACGTACCAAATCAATTCGCACTTTCCTCAACGAAAGAAAACAGAAAAAATATAACTATTCACACCACACAAAGAGAGAGTCTTGTCCCGTTTTACTATACAAATGCTATTCAAAGCTACTCCCTCCTTCCATCTATATAGGGCCTAATGCATTTTTCGAGGCTAACTTTGACCAAATATTAGAGCAATAATATATGACATGCAACTTACACAAAGCACACAGTTAAATTCGTGTGTGAAAGGAGCTTTCAATGATATAATTTTCACATTGTGCATGTCATGTACTATTAATCTTGTCAATAGTCAAAGGCGGTCTTAAAAAACGCATTAGGCCCTATATAGATGGAAGGAGGGAGTATGAATCCATGTTATGTCCAATTAATTTTTTTCGCTGGCTGTATAATGCATGTAACCTACTCATACCAACATTTTAGTGCATTCCAAATGTTTATACTACCACTGCAATTCAAACTGAATTTGAATTCGTTTCTCTATTTCAATAAGAATCTACAATCATGATAGTTGCCAACTTCAACCATCATTCGTGTATTACCTTAACAACACACCACATGATAACTATAGAGATAGATATGAAATATGTGTACTATACGAACTCAAATTAAATTTTTTGAATACATGTGATGTTGATTCCAAATAATAGTACATTTGATGTACTAACTATATATTCATAATCTAAACCATGTTCCATATGTACACCATGTTTATCACACAAATTATAGTGCCCCGCCCCCTACATTATGACAAGTATTTAGCCCTGATCTGCAAATGCCACACATTAGCCCAAATTATAATCAATGTTCTATATATTATATGTAGTACTAGCAAGATGCCCATGCGTTCCACGGAACATCAACATGATCAAGGGGAGGCCTTATTTGCAAATATGGAGAGGGGTGTGGGTATCTTTTTTCAAAATTGCCATAGTTTCCTTCCTATCCGTCAGATATAAATCGGACGGCCTATATTGCAGGATGGCAGGCATACCATCATCAATAACTCTGTTTTTTTATAAGAGTAGAGATAAAATATATTATATGTAGTATAACATGTTCATAACCACACCATGTGTATCACCGTTATACATATTCACGCATGCGTCGGTTTAAAACACTATGATAAATTCTTCAAATATCCGAATTCGTTTTTATAATGAATTATGATCTCTATTCGTCTTTTACACCCACACAATCCTCTTATCTTTGTAGCTAGCGCTAACTTTCTCTCGTGCATGCACACGCCCGCATCCCTCTCACCCTCCCTCAGCATTCTCTAGCTCCATCGCGCAAATTTGTCTTTTCACTTTAGGTCATTCACCCACGGTGTGTGTAGGCCCCCCAGCTCCTTCTTTACGGCACACATTGATCGATATGCCTCTCTAGCCAGGTGTGCCTACCACAAACGCAAGCTTCCCCTCTTCTCTTATCACCGTACATGCCTCACTCCCACCACTCTTTTCATTGATCCAGTACTTGCACACTCCTTCGCCCTCGATATAGTATGCCTCTGGAACCACCTCCTAGATGCGTCCCTCTCTCTCTATCCTTCTCACAGGCCTTATTTGCTTCTAACACATACATGCATGTATATCGATCGATCTCCCTACATATACCTAGATCAACTTTAACTATTTCCCCCCACCCATCGATCGATGTACCTCACAAGTTATGTCTCTCCTTTCTCTAACAAAGGACGGTTGATCTTCCAATGTAGTTACATATGCTTACCACAGCCATATCGTCCCCCCTCATCATTCGTGCATGCCTCCTGACCCGTCCCTCACACGCACTGTCACATCCCTAGCTTCTGGTAATGCTCTAGGCTAGCTTCATGTGTGCATCATGTTTAAATTTCATTTAAATTTGAAATGAGGATTGGTGGAACCCTCAGAATCATGTTGAAAATGACCCAAATAAAAAAATTCCCCAAAAGGGTCCAAGAAAATGCTCATGTTGCCCTCTGAAAATATTGGACAGAGATAAAAATCAAAACAATATTTTTAGGAGCTCATGGACATTTAATTTGGCCATTTGGATTAATTCGATAAATATTTGCATTGGAAAGATATTTCTATATATATGAAATATGGTCCAAAAATTATGCCAATTATAAAAGAGCTCTGGAATAATACCATTAGCCCCTACAAAAATTGGCATAATAAAATTAAATGATTTAATATATTTGTTAAATCAAACAAATGTCAGAAAAATAGAAAACAGAGGTAAAATAGGAAAAACAGAGAGAGGGAGGGAAACATTACCTGCAGCCCACCTGGGCCACTTACCTGTAGCCGGCCCAGCTCCTCCCGCTGGCCCAGCCCACCTCCTCCCCTTTGTCTTCTTCCTCCCCTCGCACCGAAGCAGCTCGGTGGCGAGCGCCGATGCCGCCTCGGCCACCTCCTGCCTCCCTGCTTGCCTCCGCTACTCCCTGGAGATGCCACGCGGCTCCCTCAGGCCTCTCTCAACTCCCTCCCGTGCTCATCCCCTTCTCCTGCTCTCCCTCTCGCTCCGCACCTCGGACCCGAACGGAGCCGTCGCCACCGACGCCGTTCGCCGCGGCCACCATCCCCCTCTCGCCTCCCCGACGCCTCCCAGAGCTCCGCAGTGCCTCCCTCGACCTCCTCGACGTCTCACGCGACCAGAAGGGCCCCGAGCAGCCGCCATCGTCATCATCCCCAAGCTTCGGCCCCGGCGCCGTTCTCCGTCGAATTCGGCCACTCCGGCGCGCCCCCGAGCTCGCTGACCCTCCCTGCACGATCCCCGTGAGTCCCTGCTCCGTTTCCCCCTAACCCCAAGTTCGATTTCGAGCTCTAGCCGCCCCCTCTACCGGAGCCGAGACGCTCCGCCGCACGGACTCGTCGCCGGCGAAGCCCCGGTGACCAAACGGCCCCGCGCGTGCGTCCGTTGCACTCGCAACGACCCGTGGAGCAACGCTAGCGTGGCAGCTAGCTTGTTTGCAAGCCACAGCACTAACCCCGCACCCACCCGAGCTCCGGCCGCCGCCTCGGGCTCCACTCCGGCGGACTCCGTCCACCCCCGCACCTCCCGTTGGCCCCCCTAGGTGCGCACGGGCACGGGCTACCTTCTGGTGCCCTTCGCGCGTCCAGCCGTCGCCCGTAGCGCAACCCCGGTGAACTTCCGCCGCGTTCCGGGTCGCCGCCGGCCGAACTCCGGTGGCCAGTGACGTGGCTGGCTTAATTAGCCACTAATCACCGCTTTGTGACACTGACAGCAGGGCCCCACCTGCTAATTAATCATAGATTAGTTTCTGTTTAGTTTTTAACTAATCCAGTGGCCCCACCCGTCAGCATTGACTCTGCTGACGTGGCCTTTGACCCGGCCCCACCTGTCAGCGACCTAAACGAGCCCTAAGTCACTGACTAATGGGACCCCCTGGTCAGGTTTGACCCGGGGCAGCCCTGTTGACTTGCTGATGCAAGCATGACGCAGTGCTGATGTCATAAGTATTTTCTGGATTTAATTATATTCAGGAAATTCCAGAAAATGCCTAAAACTTCCAAAATTCATAGAAAATTAACCGTAACTCCAAATTAAATAATTTATATATGAAAAATTATCAGAAAAATTCAAGGAATCCATCTGTACCATTTTCATGCATGTTAGAACAACTTATCACTACTGTTTAGCACAAATCAATTAAATGGCCTTTGAATAATCACATATGGAGTTTGAATTTGAATTTTATATTCAAACCAACTTCATTTAATCTGTTGCTAGTTGCATTAGCTCAAAACACATCCATTTTGCCATGTCATGGTCATGCATCATATTGTGCATTGCATTGATTGTGTTCCCTTCTATGTTGCCGGTATTTGTCCCCTCTCGATAGACGTGATACCGATGATGTGATCGTTGACACTGATGAAGACTCAATGTTATCTTCAGAAGTGCCAGGCAAGCAAACCCCCCCCCCCTTGTTCATTCCGATACAATCCTACTCTCTCGCTCCTGCTCTCTTTTAATGCATTAGGACAACACCGATTCATCTGTTACTTGCTGCGGTAGCTGAACCCCTTTATCCTTTGCATGACCTGTCATTGCCACAGTAAATAGATGAAACCCACTAGCATGAGTAGGAGTTGCTTGAGCCCTGTTGTGCCTACTCATTCATGCTTGTTTGTCATGCCTGCTACTGCTTAGAGTCGAGTCAGGTCTGATTCATCCGGGATGAATCAGAGGTGTGTGAACATGTCCTACTGTGTGTGAGCTAAGTGTGTGAATACGATTTGGTAAAGGTAGCGGTGAGAGGCCATGTAGGAGTACATGGTGGGTTGTCTCATTGCAGCCGTCCTCAGGAACTGAGTTCTGTGTTTGTGATCCATGATTCAGCTACTACCATACATTGGGCCCTGAAATATGACCCCGCTCGACTTCTTATTCACCCAAGTCCTCTGTCCAGGAGTTGCAAGTAGTTTCTGGTGTTTGTAGTATGCTGGAGGCCGTGCACAGCGCTGACCGGAGGGGTGGGCTGTGATGCGGTAGGCACGTGGCCGGGTATACCGGGCGCCCGTTTGGTGTCACGGAACCCTGTTCACATCGTTTGGGGCTGTGAGCGAAACTCCGGCCGGATCTCCTCATGGATGGAACCCGAATAGGCGATAAACCTGGACTAGAGACTTGAGTGTTTAGGTAGGTCGTGGTCTACACCCACGTCGGCTTTTGCTTGAAGTCTGCCGAGCACATGTCGTGTGCAGACGCTAAGTGGTGGAAACATGTATGAAGAAGTACACCCCTGCAGGGTTATCATCATCTATTCGAATAGCCGTGTCCACGGAAAAGGACTTCTGGGTTGCTTATATCAGTTCATAGACAAGTGAAAGTGGATACTCTAAAATACGCAAGATAAGCGTGAGTGCTGTGGATGGCGTTCTCGTAGGGAGACGGGAGCGGATCCATAGTGGTGTATTGATATGGTGAATATGTGGACTCGTGTGCGCCACCTCAAAAGAGTTACCTGCAGTCGTAGTTCAGGATAGCCACCGAGGCAAAGCTGGCTTGCTGCAGTTAAACCCCACCATCCCCTTTGTTGATAATGATGCATATGTAGATAGTTCTGATGTAAGTCTTGCTGGGTACATTTGTACTCACGTTTGCCTATTTTATGTTTTTGCAGAGAGACTTCAGTCTCACTAGTAATTCCGTGTGGTCTTCGACGTTTAGCTTGTTACCTCAGCTACGATCTTGTGCCTCGGCAGGATTGGTAGATAGTCAGGCTTCTCAGCCTTTTTCAGTTATAGATGTCTGTACCCAGACATGATAGCTTCCGTTTGTGCTTTGACTTGTATGCTCTGATTGTTGGGTCATGAGACCCATGTTTGTAATATCTCGCTCCTCGGAGCCTATTGAATAAACTACTTGAGTCGTAGAGTCATTTTGTGATGCCATGTTGTATTGCACATATCGAGCATATTGTGTGTATGTTATTGAAATGCTTGGTATGTGTGGGATCTGACCATCTAGTTGTTTATCTTTAGTAGCCTCTCTTACGGGGAAATGTCTCCTAGTGTTTCCACCGAGCCATGGTAGCTTGCTACTGCTCCGGAACACTTAGGCTGGCCGGCATGTGTCCTTCTTCGTTCCTGTGTCTGTCCCTTCGGGGAAATGTCACACGGTGAATACCGGAGTCCTGTTAGCCCGCTACAGCCCGGTTCACCGGAGTCCTGCTAGCCCAGTGCTACAGCCTGGTTTCACTCGCTGATGACCGACACGTTCGATGCTGGGTCATGGATGCCTGTCCCTGTAAGTCTGTGCCACTTTGGGTTTACGACTAGCCATGTCAGCCCGGGCTCTTTATCATATGGATGCTAGCGACACTGTCATATACGTGTGCCAAAAGGCGCAAACGGTCCCGGGCTAAGGTAAGGCGACACCCGTGGAATACCGTGCGTGAGGCCGCAAAGTGATATGAGGTGTTACATGCTAGATCGATGTGGCATTGAGTCGGGATCCCGACAGCGTTGGTATCAGAGCTTGACTGCCTGTAGGATTACCAAGCCAAACCGGTCGAAGTTGAGTCTAGAAATTCTTTAGTTATATAAGGGAATTGATTGTGGGATGGAACGTAAGGCTCTTTTTACTCCTTATACCTTATGCCTTCTGATCTGAGTCATCTTATCTTTCCTGCGGGGATTAAGAACTAGGCTATCTCTTCTTTCCATCAGGATCACGTGTTACTAATCCGTAGACTTATAAGATTGTTGGATTTAAGCCTCGTTTCAGTTCCTAGTACTTCCGTATGTTAACTGTTGATCTCGTAACTTTGATATTGTGCTTCTGAGTGGTTATGCCACCATTTTTGTGAATGTCTCAAATCTTTCTGAGCATTTACAGCCGTTATGCTGTCCGAGTCATCCCAGGTTTCTAAATAGTCCGATGCATTTGCAAATCCCTTCCTTCTGTTTCCGATGTGCCTTTGGTCAGATTAATCACACAAATTAGTGAGTTGAGGTACTTTATTGCCTTGACATATATGTTGGAGTTGGTATTATGATCCTAGGTGTCTTAGGGGATCATCTAGTAATTTAGCCATGATTGTGTCCCAGTGTGATGATTCTGGCCATCATTCTCGTAAGCATCCCTTGATGCCACTTAGTTAGTAGGTATTCCATTCCGGGCTTCTTGAACCCGAGATTCACCCTACTTACTTCATGTCGATAGTGTTTGCTAGTTCCCTTAGGTTATTAGTAACCTTTGCGATAGTCCTTGAAGTCCGTGGTGTCTTCTTCTTCCAAATACCATGAACTACTTATGGCAGAAGTTCCTCGTTGAACTGAACGATCACAACCAGAGTGCTCTTGATGAGTTCTCCATTATATATTGTGGTTCTGCCAGTTCTACCTTTCTGCATGGGTTATCCGGAGGAATTATGTTGAACTTGGTTCGACATACTAATCTATGCATCCACAACTCAGAAAGTTATATGTTCCTTTGAGTTGTCCCTCTTTAGTTGTCTACTGACCTTCGTCTATCAATTGATAGTCAAGAGTATGCGTGCGTTCGTTTGTCGATGCCTATTACTCTTGTGGTCCGTCAAGCCATTCTGTCCTGAATGACTTGGAGAAACAAACTCCAGTACCTCATCCATATCTAGGATTGGGTCAAAGTAGTTGTATTCCGCAGATCAGATGCCAATCCAGCTTTTGGTTCTGTTCTACCTTGGAGTATTACCCCCTTTATGTCAGAATTGTCATGAGAACTGCACCAACTCTCATGAATTTTGACGTAGTGATACTTCTCACCATCATTAGTCATTCCTCGGCCCTCGTGTTGATGCAACCGGAATACCGACAAATGAATTGTGATGTGTGAAATCCATATTCCCAGCAACCTCGTTGTTTGGTAGTTAAAGGACAATAATTTCATTCTTAGCCTGTTGGTTCTTGAATCATCATTCTAAGACTGATCGTGCTATCTAGTCCTTATTTCCGGTGCACCCTTCGATCAATGAGTTAGGATTGTGCCAATCCCTCGCTCTGTTGATCATATCGTCTTGCCCTGAAAAGCAAGATTGTTCCTGAGCCTAATAGCATATCGGTGGTTGTGATTTTCCGATTATCTTCTCGGAAGTATCACCGGGTCGTCACCTGACCGCTATGTTGAGCTCGTGATCAAGTTGGTTTCTTGTGAACCACCTTCTCTCCAAGAATCGGTGTTAGATATCCCTGAGCTAGTTGGTTAAGTTAGACAACGACTTGGAGAGTTGGAAGATAAAAGCTTGCCTGACTTAGTTCGTTCCAAAAGGATATTCTTGTGTAGTGTGTGTTGAAGAAAGATGATATCTTCATCGGTTGGTCCCTATGATCAGTTGCTGGACCTATTGCCTTATCAATCCTTTGATTTGAGTGTGGGCTATCGTCAAATCAAATCAATACCAATGATGCTCGTAATGTTGTCTTGTTCGTGGTTGATCCTTCGAGCATACACCATTACATCCTTGGCCTGACCAATGCTATCACTTGTTCACTTAACTATGGAATTCCTTTTAAAAGGAAACCCAGATGAATTGTTGTTGAGCCCATTGACAACATCCTTATCTCCTCCATAATTTGTTGGACATTAAGCTAGTGTTGGAAACTTTTGAAAGCATTTTCTTCATGCTAGCTCATGAAGTATTTGTTGATGAAAGGAGTGACTTCCTTTTATACACGTGCATTTGGTGAAAGATGCCGCCGTGAATTTGAGAAAGTTAGTTTTGCTTCCTCTGGAATCATCCCAAGTCAGTCATGCATACGTGCGAAGTATTCTGTGGTCTGGAGATTTGCAACCTCCATGCTATATGTATATCCTAGCACACCAAGCCACTGATTGAGTTGTTCAAAGATAAAGGAGTCTGTCCAAGGTGAACTCTTTGGACTTCCACGCGTGGAGACTTCGATGTCATTAATGATGGTTCCCCCTCCTGAACTCAGTAGTGTTTTATTATAAGACTACTTCGTGGTCATGCTTGTCTGGGACAACGTGTTCACATGTTTGTAGCAGAACCAGCTCATGTTTTGGAGCTTACTATCGTAGTTCATTCCCCGAGAATCTCGTAACGTCATCTCGTCGATTTGTGTTGCAAACTTTTGTTTTCCTTCCCAGACTCGATGAGTCTGGAATATCCTGACACCAACCAGATCTGAATCTCAGGCAGATATGATGGTTTGGAACATTTCCCAAGAACTATAATATCGGTCCCTCGAAAACCGGTAAAGTGGATGTCGTGGCCAACACACCCAGCCGGAAGACCTGTTATTATAATATCTTGATTGAGGAAGTTGGCCACCTCCCCATAGGGATTTCGTAGGATTTACTCCCTAGTTGCCCCTATGGATCTTTGTGTTCCCGAAGTCCGACCTTTACTTGATGTTCTAGATACCAAACCATTTCAATGAATGGGATACACTAGCACATCAAGGAGAACATTAGAAGCGGAGTGCTAAATGTCTCTCGGTCGATCATCCAGATTCTATCTCCTTGGCCCCGTCAAGGGTGAAATCTGAGATGATGTTATCTTCCTTTGCATCTGCATCATCCATCATCATTCATCATGGTAGCAAGTTGTGTTGCCAGGATCCTTGACACGGATGTTGGTAAAACCTTGATGATTGTGGAAATGCTCAAGTTCTTGAAAGCACGTACAAGCGCTACGTGTTACCATCGGCTCTAACTAGGATTCCTCTCAGTTTCCTCGGCAATGTTATGACCTTTTCAACCAGTGAATTCACTCTTTATTGTTGGGTTCTTCCCCAGTTACCAGAATCATTCCTAGCATTTGCATTTTGTTCCTAGCTTGCACCGCCAATGTGCCATTCTACCATGGGTCTCTTCCATTTCCGGTGATAAGCAAAATTCATCCATTACGTTGTCTTCAACAAGGTAATCCACATCATCCAAGTTTGAGTATGCCATTCTACCGAACCCCTCTAAATGATCGATTATGATTTGCCTTAAGCTGGTATAAAGAGTTTCAATGATCTTTGAATCAAAGGTAATTCTTTTTGCCACTTAAGGGGATATTTCTATGAGTCACCTTCCCTAAGGTGCATCATTATGGTGTCATGACAACTTAACTCCTCGCTACATTGACAATCGTTTACCACCTTTTTAAGTGTGGAATTGTTGTCTATCTAGTGAACCTTCGTCATCCGTTTCTTTCCACCCCTCTCGATGTATATCTCGAGTCCCAACCCGAGAGATGGTCCTATGTCTCATTCCGTGAGTTGTTCGATCTTCGAGAAGATCGACCCTTCTAGAGTCTCCTTCTTCCCTCCATGTCATGTTGGCAGGATTTCTCAGAGCAAGACGACAAGACAAAGATGGTGTTCAACTCAACGTTCATTTGAAGTGCAACCTGGATCGTGAAGATTGTACTAGTTTGCGTTTCCCCTTCATCCTACCCTACGCTTGAATCTCGAGACGAGATTCTTGTTTAGTGGGGGTGAGTTGTCACATCCCTAGCTTCTGGTAATGCTCTAGGCTAGCTTCATGTGTGCATCATGTTTAAATTTCATTTAAATTTGAAATGAGGATTGGTGGAACCCTCAGAATCATTTTGAAAATGACCCAAATAAAAAAATTCCCCAAAAGGGTCCAAGAAAATGCTCATGTTGCCCTCTGAAAATATTGGACAGAGATAAAAATCAAAACAATATTTTTAGGAGCTCATGGACATTTAATTTGGCCATTTGGATTAATTCGATAAATATTTGCATTGGAAAGATATTTCTATATATATGAAATATGGTCCAAAAATTATGCCAATTATAAAAGAGCTCTGGAATAATACCATTAGCCCCTACAAAAATTGGCATAATAAAATTAAATGATTTAATATATTTGTTAAATCAAACAAATGTCAGAAAAATAGAAAACAGAGGTAAAATAGGAAAAACAGAGAGAGGGAGGGAAACATTACCTGCAGCCCACCTGGGCCACTTACCTGTAGCCGGCCCAGCTCCTCCCGCTGGCCCAGCCCACCTCCTCCCCTTTGTCTTCTTCCTCCCCTCGCACCGAAGCAGCTCGGTGGCGAGCGCCGATGCCGCCTCGGCCACCTCCTGCCTCCCTGCTTGCCTCCGCTACTCCCTGGAGACGCCACGCGGCTCCCTCAGGCCTCTCTCAACTCCCTCCCGTGCTCATCCCCTTCTCCTGCTCTCCCTCTCGCTCTGCACCTCGGACCCGAACGGAGCCGTCGCCACCGACGCCGTTCGCCGCGGCCACCATCCCCCTCTCGCCTCCCCGACACCTCCCAGAGCTCCGCAGTGCCTCCCTCGACCTCCTCGACGTCTCACGCGACCAGAAGGGCCCCGAGCAGCCGCCATCGTCATCATCCCCAAGCTTCGGCCCCGGCGCCGTTCTCCGTCGAATTCGGCCACTCCGGCGCGCCCCCGAGCTCGCTGACCCTCCCTGCGCGATCCCCGTGAGTCCCTGCTCCGTTTCCCCCTAACCCCAAGTTCGATTTCGAGCTCTAGCCGCCCCCTCTACCGGAGCCGAGACGCTCCGCCGCACGGACTCGTCGCCGGCGAAGCCCCGGTGACCAAACGGCCCCGCGCGTGCGTCCGTTGCACTCGCAACGACCCGTGGAGCAACGCTAGCGTGGCAGCTAGCTTGTTTGCAAGCCACAGCACTAACCCCGCACCCACCCGAGCTCCGGCCGCCGCCTCGGGCTCCACTCCGGCGGACTCCGTCCACCCCCGCACCTCCCGTTGGCCCCCCTAGGTGCGCACGGGCACGGGCTACCTTCTGGTGCCCTTCGCGCGTCCAGCCGTCGCCCGTAGCGCAACCCCGGTGAACTTCCGCCGCGTTCCGGGTCGCCGCCGGCCGAACTCCGGTGGCCAGTGACGTGGCTGGCTTAATTAGCCACTAATCACCGCTTTGTGACACTGACAGCAGGGCCCCACCTGCTAATTAATCATAGATTAGTTTCTGTTTAGTTTTTAACTAATCCAGTGGCCCCACCCGTCAGCATTGACTCTGCTGACGTGGCCTTTGACCCGGCCCCACCTGTCAGCGACCTAAACGAGCCCTAAGTCACTGACTAATGGGACCCCCTGGTCAGGTTTGACCCGGGGCAGCCCTGTTGACTTGCTGATGCAAGCATGACGCAGTGCTGATGTCATAAGTATTTTCTGGATTTAATTATATTCAGGAAATTCCAGAAAATGCCTAAAACTTCCAAAATTCATAGAAAATTAACCGTAACTCCAAATTAAATAATTTATATATGAAAAATTATCAGAAAAATTCAAGGAATCCATCTGTACCATTTTCATGCATGTTAGAACAACTTATCACTACTGTTTAGCACAAATCAATTAAATGGCCTTTGAATAATCACATATGGAGTTTGAATTTGAATTTTATATTCAAACCAACTTCATTTAATCTGTTGCTAGTTGCATTAGATCAAAACACATCCATTTTGCCATGTCATGATCATGCATCATATTGTGCATTGCATTGATTGTGTTCCCTTCTATGTTGCCGGTATTTGTCCCCTCTCGATAGACGTGATACCGATGATGTGATCGTTGACACTGATGAAGACTCAATGTTATCTTCAGAAGTGCCAGGCAAGCAAAACCCCCTTGTTCATTCCGATACAATCCTACTCTCTCGCTCCTGCTCTCTTTTAATGCATTAGGACAACACCGATTCATCTGTTACTTGCTGCGGTAGCTGAACCCCTTCATCCTCTGCATGACCTGTCATTGCCACAGTAAATAGATGAAACCCACTAGCATGAGTAGGAGTTGTTTGAGCCCTGTTGTGCCTACTCATTCATGTTTGTTTGTCATGCCTGCTACTGCTTAGAGTTGAGTCAGGTCTGATTCATCGGGGATGAATCAGAGGCGTGTGAACATGTCCTACTGGGTGTGAGCTAAGTGTGTGAACACGATTTGGTAAAGGTAGCGGTGAGAGGCCATGTAGGAGTACATGGTGGGTTGTCTCATTGTAGCCGTCCTCAGGAACTGAGTTCTGTGTTTGTGATCCATGATTCAGCTACTACCATACATTGGGCCCTGAAATATGACCCCGCTCGACTTCTTATTCACCCTTGTCCTCTGTCCAGGAGTTGCAAGTAGTTTCTGGTGTTTGTAGTATGCTGGAGGCCATGGACAGCGCTGACCGTAGGGGTGGGCTGTGATGCGGTAGGCACGTGGCCGGGTAAACCGGGCGCCCGTTTGGTGTCACGGAACCCTGTTCACATCGTTTGGGGCTGTGAGCGAAACTCCGGCCGGATCTCCTCATGGATGGAACCCGAATAGGCGATAAACCTGGACTAGAGACTTGAGTGTTTAGGTAGGTCGTGGTCTACACCCACGTCGGCTTTTGCTTGAAGTCTGCCGAGCACATGTCGTGTGCAGACGCTAAGTGGTGGAAACATGTATGAAGAAGTACACCCCTGCAGGGTTATCATCATCTATTCGAATAGCCGTGTCCACGGAAAAGGACTTCTGGGTTGCTTATATCAGTTCATAGACAAGTGAAAGTGGATACTCTAAAATACGCAAGATAAGCGTGAGTGCTGTGGATGGCGTTCTCGTAGGGAGACGGGAGCGGATCCATAGTGGTGTATTGATATGGTGAATATGTGGACTCGTGTGCGCCACCTCAAAAGAGTTACCTGCAGTCGTAGTTCAGGATAGCCACCGAGGCAAAGCTGGCTTGCTGCAGTTAAACCCCACCATCCCCTTTGTTGATAATGATGCATATGTAGATAGTTCTGATGTAAGTCTTGCTGGGTACATTTGTACTCACGTTTGCCTATTTTATGTTTTTGCAGAGAGACTTCAGTCTCACTAGTAATTCCGTGTGGTCTTCGACGTTTAGCTTGTTACCTCAGCTACGATCTTGTGCCTCGGCAGGATTGGTAGATAGTCAGGCTTCTCAGCCTTTTTCAGTTATAGATGTCTGTACCCAGACATGATAGCTTCCGTTTGTGCTTTGACTTGTATGCTCTGATTGTTGGGTCATGAGACCCATGTTTGTAATATCTCGCTCCTCGGAGCCTATTGAATAAACTACTTGAGTCGTAGAGTCATTTTGTGATGCCATGTTGTATTGCACATATCGAGCATATTGTGTGTATGTTATTGAAATGCTTGGTATGTGTGGGATCTGACCATCTAGTTGTTTATCTTTAGTAGCCTCTCTTACTGGGAAATGTCTCCTAGTGTTTCCACTGAGCCATGGTAGCTTGCTACTGCTCCGGAACACTTAGGCTGGCCGGCATGTGTCCTTCTTCGTTCCTGTGTCTGTCCCTTCGGGGAAATGTCACGCTTTGAGTACCGGAGTCCTGTTAGCCCGCTGCAGCCCGGTTTACCGGAGTCCTGCTAGCCCAGTGCTACAGCCCGGACCCACTTGCTGATGACCGACACGTTCGAAGCTGGGTCATGGATGCCTGTCCCTGTAAGTCTGTGCCACTTTGGGTTTACGACTAGTCATGTCAGCCCGGGCTCTTTATCATATGGATGCTAGCGACACTATCATATACGTGAGCCAAAAGGCGCAAACGGTCCCGGGCAAAGGTAAGGCGACACCCGTGGGAACACCGTGCGTGAGGCCGCAAAGTGATATGAAGTGTTACCGGCTAGATCGATGTGACATCGAGTCGGGGTCCTGACAGCGTTTGCGCCAGTCGTCCTCCACCTCCCGCCAGGAGGCCAGAGGCGTGTGGCCGGCGCGTGCGCACCGCCGTGCCGCCACGGCACCTGCCTGCCTGTCCTCCCCCTCGACGCCTGGACGTCCGGAACGTCGCCACGCAGCTGCCCCGCACCGCTCTCACTCTCCCTCGCCCTCCTCCTCTCCCCCTGCTCTCTCTCCCTCTCACCCGAAGCACTGCCGCCGCCGCAGCTCGTCACCGACGCGCTCCCCGCCGTCCCCTCGCCCCTCCGTAGAGCCCCCGAGCTCCGCCGCGACCCCCTCTACCTCCTCGTCGAGCCAAGCAAGACGGGGCATCCCGTGGAGCCATCGCCGTCGCCATCCTCACCTCCGGCCGCCGTGGGTACTCGCCGTCGATTCGGGAGCTTCCGGGTATCCCCGACCTCGTCCTCGCGCTCGCTGGATCCACGGTGAGCTCCTCCACCGTTCCCCTCTCTTCTCCCTCCCGTTCCCGTGCCGTAGCGCCGCTTCCCACCACGGCCGAAGCCTCCCGCCGCCGTCCTTGTCGCCGTCGCCGTCTCGGCCCGCCTTCGCCCAAACCAAGCCTCCCTTCGCGCTCCTGGTGCCACGAGGGTGCCGCCGAGCCCCTCAGGTGGCCTCCCCGTGCCCCGCAGCCCGATCCCGCTCGCGCCCGAACTCCGGCCGCCGCCCCGAGCTTCGCTCCGGCGAGCTCCGGCCTCCCCCGCTGCTTCCACCTACCCTACCAGATGCGCGAGAGCCCGGGCTACGCCCCGGTGCTCTCAGACGCCGTCCCCGTGGCCTGTGGCGCGGACTCCGCCGCGTCCAGAGGTCGCCGTCGACGAGCCCCCGTCGCCTGAGCCCTGCCAGGTGGGGCCGGCCCGTCAGGTGATTAGCTTAGTGCTAATCACCGTTAACTAACCCCCCCTGACGCTGACCAGTGGGCCCGACCCCCCCCCTAACCTTTTAATTAACCCTGTTAACCCCAGTGTCACTGACGTGTGGGTCCCACACGTCAGGTTTGACCTGGACAGCCGCGTTGACCGCTGATGCAATGATGACGTCATGCTGACGCAATTATACATTTTCTGGAATTAAAATAATTCAGAAAATCCAGAAAATGATTTAATCTTCAAAAATTCATAGAAATTCAACCGTAGCTCAGATTGAAATAATTTATATATGAAAAATTATCAGAAAAATGCAATCTTTCCATCTGTACTAGTTTCATGCATGACAAACCAACCTATACATGCTGAATATGAGAAAACACATTATGGCATATATAAGAGACCTAATTTAGAAATGCATTTGAACCTTTGGTTCAAATGGACTTCAAACCAATTGAACACTAGTTGCATTAGCTCAGCAGCATCACATCTACATGCCATGTTCATGCATCATATTGTTGCATATGATTGTGTATTGATTGCCGGCACCGTTCCTTCTCGATAGGTCCTACTCCGGAGACGTTCCAGAGTACCTGTCTGTGAAGCAGTGCCTCCCTTGTTGATTTACCAGGCAAGCAACCCCCCTTGTTCATTTCGATAAAACCCTACTCTCTCGCTCCTGCTCTCAGTTATTGCATTAGGACAACAACGATTCATCTGCTACTTTGTGCTGCGGTAGTTGAACCCATTCCTCTGCATGACCTGTCATTGCCACAGTAAATAGTTGAAACCCACTAGCATGTGTAGGAGTTGATTGAAGCCACTGATGTGTTCCTACCATGCTATGCCTGCTATTGCTTAGAGTTGTGTCAGGTCTGATTCATTGGGAATGAATTGGAGTGTCACGATATGTTCTGATGCTGAGAGTGAAGTGTGTGAACACGATTTGGTAAAGGTAGCGGTGAGAGGCCATGTAGGAGTACATGGTGGGTTGTCTCGCTGGAACCGTCCTTAAGCACTGAGTTCTTTGTATGTTGTCCAATGACTCGATACTACCACACATTGGAATGCTTAAGTGCCCCTCTCGACTTATTAACCAACTTGGTCTCTGTCCAGGAGTCGCAACTAGTTTCTGGTGTTTGTAGGTAGTGCTATTTTTCTACCAAGTGGCACCCGGCAGGGTGGGCTTGGGACAGACTAGGCACACGTGGCACGGTGTACCGAGTGGCACCCGGTTGGTGGGCTCGGGAACCCTGCTCACATCGTTTGGGGCCGTGAGCGACACCCCGGCCGGATCTCCTTGCGGATGGAACCCGAATAGGCAATAAACCTGGACTAGAGTCTTGTGTGGTTAGTCAGGTCGTGGCCGACACCCTCGCCAGGCTTCCGCTTGAAGGTTGCCGAGATACATGACGTGTACATGGCGGTAAGTGGCGAGAGCGTGTGTGAAGAAGTACACCCCTGCAGGGTTAACATGATCTATTCGAATAGCCGGGTCCGCGGTTATGGACTTCTTGGATGCTTACATGGTACATAGACAACTTGAAGTGGATACTATAAAATGCTCAAGACAAGTGTGAGTGCTATGGATGGCCTTCTCGTAGGGAGACGGGAATGAATCCATAGTGGTGTATTGTGTGGTGATTAGTGGACTCGTGTACGTTGCCTCACCTCCAGAGTTTCTGGTAGTCGTAGAACAGGATAGCCACAGAGTCAAAGCTGGCTTGCTGCAACTAAACCCCACATTACCTCTTGATACAAATGCATGTATGATAGGATCTGATGTAAGTCTTGCTGAGTACCTTTGTACTCATGTTGCTTTATTTATGTTATTGCAGCGGAGACTTCGGTCTTACTAGTGTTCTCGTGGACTTCGACTAGTAGCTAGTACCTCAGCTGCGATCTTGATCGGATGTTGTAGATAGTCAGGCTTCCAGCCTTTTTCATTTATAGATGTCTGTACCCAGACATGTAATGCTTCCGCTTGTTGCTTGTATGCTCTGTATGACGGGTCTTGTGACCCCTGTTTGCAATAAATGCTATGATGGCTCTTCTGAGCCTTTATCTATATAATTGTTGAGTTATGCTGTGATGCCATGTTGTACAGCACATACTTGCATGTTATGTGTACGTGTAATGTGTAGTGCTATGTGTGGGATCTGACTATCTAGTTGTTTAGCTTTAGTAGCCTCTCTTACCGGGAAATGTCTCCTAGTGTTACCGCTGAGCCATGGTAGCTTGCTACTGCTCTGGAACACTTAGGCTGGCCGGCATGTGTCCTTCTTCGTTCCTGTGTCTGTCCCTTCGGGGAAATGTCACGCTTTGAGTACCGGAGTCCTGCTAGCCCAGTGCTACAGCCCGGACCCACTTGCTGATGACCGACACGTTCGAAGCTGGGTCATGGATGCCTGTCCCTGTAAGTCTGTGCCACTTTGGGTTTACGACTAGTCATGTCAGCCCGGGCTCCTTTTCATATGGATGCTAGCGACACTATCATATACGTGAGCCAAAAGGCGCAAACGGTCCCAGGAAAAGGTAAGACGACACCCGTGGGGATGCCGTGCGTGAGGCCGCAAAGTGATATGATGTGTTACCGGCTAGATCGATGTGACATCGAGTCGGGGTCCTGACAGCGTTGGTATCAGAGCAACAACATCATATGCCCTAGAAATAGCTCTGACAATTTTGGCAAGAGTTATATATCAAACCAAAATTTTGGGACATTTCTAAGGAATTATTGGGCTCTGATTTTAAATCAATATTTTATTTGAATTTGGAGTTATATTCATAATATATAATGAATATATTTTCAAATGACCTGAGATATTTTTATTATGTGTGGAGAAGTCCATTAGGTGACTTAAAAAATATCCAGGGAAGTTTAGGCACTGTTTTCAAATTCTGTTTGAATTAAAATTCAGTGCCAATTAAATAAAACAGAACAAAAATAGAAAACAGTAAAAAAGAGAGAGAGAGAGAGAAGCCCAGCTTACCTGGCCTCACCCGTGCAGTCCACCAGAACTGGCCCAGCTGGCCAGCCCATCTGGCCGGCCCAGCCCACCTCCTCCCCCTTGTCTTCTTCCTCCTTGCCAGGAGGACGAACAGAGGCGTGGCGCGCGCCCGAGAGGCCTCGGCCACCTCCTGCTTCCCCCTGGCCACCTCCTGCCTGGTTGCCTCCCTCCTCGACGCCCGGAGACGCCACGCCACCCCCTCGGACCCCTCTCACTCTTCCTCGAGGCCCCGCTCCTCTGCTCTTTCTCTCTCGCCCGAACCCGAACGCAGCCGTCGCCGCCGACGAGAACCACCGCGGCCACCGCCTTTCCCTCGCCTCTCCGACGCGCCCCCGAGCTCCGCCGTGACGTTCCCGTCCCTACCACAGAGCCACAAGACGCCGGACGCCCTGGAGCGCCGTCACCGACGCCATCTTCTTCCTCTGCACCGACGGCCGTCGTCGCTTGATTCGCCGGCCACAGAGCGTCCCCGGCCTCGCCCTCGCGCTCGTTGGACTCGCGGTGAGCCACTGAACCGTTCCCCTCTTCTTCCCATGCCGTTGGGCCGCTCTAGCCATTGCTTCCGCCGGACCCGAGAGCTCGCCGCCGCCGTGCCTCGTCACCACCGTGGCTGGAGCCGTTGCAGCTCGAAGCCGAGCACACCACCGCACTCAACACGTCTCCAGGAGCCCGTAGCCGCCACTAGCTTCCCCTCCCGTGCCCCCGAACGCCAACCACGACCTCGCCCGAGCTCCGGCCACCGCCTCGCTCGTCGCCGTTGCTGATTCCGGCCACCCCCGCACCTTCCGTTGGTCCCCCTAGATGCGCACGGGCGCGGGCTACCTCCTGGTGCCCTTGGCGCATCGATCCGATGCCCCTAGCGCAAGTCCGGCGTGCCCCGCCATGTCCTGTGGTCGCCGCCGGCTGGTCTCCGGTGACGCCGACGTGGCGCACTTACTTAGTCGCTAATGACCATGCTAAACACCCCCACAGACACTGACAGCGGGCCCCGTAGCGGGTCAAAGCCCGAGTCAACGCGGGATTAGCCCCTGTGCCACTGACGTGTGGATCCCACACGTCAGGTTTGACCCTGGACAGCCGCGTTGACCCGCTGACGTCGTGCTGACGTCATGCTGACGCAATAAGTATTTTCTGGATTTAATATTATTCAGGAAATTTCAGAAAATAGCTAAAACTTCAATAAATCATAGAAAATTAACCGTAACTCCAAATGAAATAAATTATATATGAAAAATTATCAGAAAAATTCAAGGAATCCATCTGTACCATTTTCATGCATGTTAGAACAACTTATAGCTGCTGTTTAGCACAAATCAATTAAAGGGCATTTAAATAATCACATATGGAGTTTGAATTTGAATCTTGTATTCAAACCAACTTCATTTAACTTGTTGCTAGATGCATTAGCCCAAAACACATTCATTTTGCTATGTCATGATCATGCATCATATTGTGCATTGCATTGATTGTGTTTCCTTCTGTGTTGCCGGTATTTGTCCCCTCTCGATAGACGTGATACCGAGGATGTGATCGTTGACACTGATGAAGACTCAATGTTATCTTCAGAAGTGCCAGGCAAGCAAAACCCCCTTGTTCATTCCGATACAATCCTACTCTCTCGCTCCTGCTCTCTTTTACCGCATTAGGACAACACCGATTCATCTGTTACTTGCTGCGGTAGCTGAACCCCTTTATCCTCTGCATGACCTGTCATTCCACAGTAAATAGATGAAACCCACTAGCATGAGTAGGAGTTGTTTGAGCCCTGTTGTGCCTACTCATTCATGTTTGTTTGTCATGCCTGCTACTGCTTAGAGTTGAGTCAGGTCTGATTCATCGGGGATGAATCAGAGGCGTGTGAACATGTCCTACTGTGTGTGAGCTAAGTGTGTGAACACGATTTGGTAAAGGTAGCGGTGAGAGGCCATGTAGGAGTACATGGTGGGTTGTCTCATTGTAGCCGTCCTCAGGAACTGAGTTCTGTGTTTGTGATCCATGATTCAGCTACTACCATACATTGGGCCCTAAAATATGACCCCGCTCGACTTCTTATTCACCCTTGTCCTCTGTCCAGGAGTTGCAAGTAGTTTCTGGTGTTTGTAGTATGCTGGAGGCCGTGGACAGCGCTGACCGTAGGGGTGGGCTGTGATGCGGTAGGCACGTGGCCGGGTAAACCGGGCGCCCGTTTGGTGTCACGGAACCCTGTTCACATCGTTTGGGGCTGTGAGCGAAACTCCGACCGGATCTCCTCATGGATGGAACCCGAATAGGCGATAAACCTGGACTAGAGACTTGAGTGTTTAGGTAGGTCGTGGTCTACACCCACGTCGGCTTTTGCTTGAAGTCTGCCGAGCACATGTCGTGTGCAGACGCTAAGTGGTGGAAACATGTATGAAGAAGTACACCCCTGCAGGGTTATCATCATCTATTCGAATAGCCGTGTCCACGGAAAAGGACTTCTGGGTTGCTTATATCAGTTCATAGACAAGTGAAAGTGGATACTCTAAAATACGCAAGATAAGCGTGAGTGCTGTGGATGGCGTTCTCGTAGGGAGACGGGAGCGGATCCATAGTGGTGTATTGATATGGTGAATATGTGGACTCGTGTGCGCCACCTCAAAAGAGTTACCTGCAGTCGTAGTTCAGGATAGCCACCGAGGCAAAGCTGGCTTGCTGCAGTTAAACCCCACCATCCCCTTTGTTGATAATGATGCATATGTAGATAGTTCTGATGTAAGTCTTGCTGGGTACATTTGTACTCACGTTTGCCTATTTTATGTTTTTGCAGAGAGACTTCAGTCTCACTAGTAATTCCGTGTGGTCTTCGACGTTTAGCTTGTTACCTCAGCTACGATCTTGTGCCTCGGCAGGATTGGTAGATAGTCAGGCTTCTCAGCCTTTTTCAGTTATAGATGTCTGTACCCAGACATGATAGCTTCCGTTTGTGCTTTGACTTGTATGCTCTGATTGTTGGGTCATGAGACCCATGTTTGTAATATCTCGCTCCTCGGAGCCTATTGAATAAACTACTTGAGTCGTAGAGTCATTTTGTGATGCCATGTTGTATTGCACATATCGAGCATATTGTGTGTATGTTATTGAAATGCTTGGTATGTGTGGGATCTGGCCATCTAGTTGTTTATCTTTAGTAGCCTCTCTTACGGGGAAATGTCTCCTAGTGTTTCCACCGAGCCATGGTAGCTTGCTACTGCTCCGGAACACTTAGGCTGGCCGGCATGTGTCCTTCTTCGTTCCTGTGTCTGTCCCTTCGGGGAAATGTCACGCGGTGAATACCGGAGTCCTGTTAGCCCGCTACAGCCCGGTTCACCGGAGTCCTGCTAGCCCAGTGCTACAGCCTGGTTTCACTCGCTGATGACCGACACGTTCGATGCTGGGTCATGGATGCCTGTCCCTGTAAGTCTGTGCCACTTTGGGTTTACGACTAGCCATGTCAGCCCGGGCTCTTTATCATATGGATGCTAGCGACACTGTCATATACGTGTGCCAAAAGGCGCAAACGGTCCCGGGCTAAGGTAAGGCAACACCCGTGGAATACCGTGCGTGAGGCCGCAAAGTGATATGAGGTGTTACATGCTAGATCGATGTGGCATTGAGTCGGGGTCCCGACACGCACGTGCACAGACAGGCAGCCAACCCCTCTCTTATTGATATTGCAGGTGTGCCCTCCATTTCTCTAGCAAGCCTCTCCCACCATTTGTTAGAAGCTACTCCACTACCACCCCCTTCAACACTCTAGCTCTGTCTCTCTCCCAACCTTATTCCTCTCCTACACATATGCATGGATGTCGATCGATCTCCCTTAATACATAAGGTATGCCTCTCTCCTCCTCCACATATATACCAACCATTGTACCTCTATAGTTAATTAGTCCTCCCCCCACCACACATTGATAGTCGAGCGTTGTAGGTAGGTATCCATGCCATAGAGACAAACTGCACCTATCCCCTCTCACATTCCAGTAGGCCAGCCACTCTATATCTTTGATGTGGGCACACACAAATTCAATGGCACTCTTTATTGATCGCGCACGCACGCACACACACACACACACATCATCCCTCTCTTCGATTCTATGGATACCTCAAGCCGATGATACCTCCACTCTCTTCTTGTGGATCGCCCCCTATATATATGATATATCTAGGACTCTATTTCACACACATTGCATATGTTACATTTTTTGATTGACACCCCCCCCCAAAAACACTCACGAACCCACACACACTATATCTCTCTACGTTTGTATCTCTCTCACACAACCCCACGTAGGTGGTGTACGTACACGAAGAGAATAGGTGCACGTACTCACGCTTCGTGCCCGGCCACACCCGCGCAGGTACACGATCGAGCTCATTTCTATATGAAATGGCAGCCCACATGCTAATTTGAACGCGTGTAGTGGTTGTTTACCTCCGGAGGTCGTGTACCACGTGTGCACGAAACAAAGTTCGACTTTATGCATTGGTGCGTTATTTTTAAATAAAGTTATATCACTCAATGGCACGTACACAGAATATAAAACGGTTTTTATGGAGAAAAAGGTAGTCCGCTCCACTATATAAAATGGAGCCTGCCTGCCTAGGGCTGTCTCTCTTCAGATTATCTCACACAAGGCGGCGGTGGCCTCTCTCTCTCTCATCGTTGGTCACTGATCCGGCGACATCCCGTCCGCCGGCGGAAAGGGAGGATGTGCATCATTTCTCCGTTCGACGGCGCCGAGGCAGCACATCCCGATCTGCGGTACCCGCCGTTCTCTCTGACCAAGCTCCAGCGCAGTAGGGCCTGCGCCACCTGCTCACTGCTGCAGTATGGGAAGATCCTACCCGCCGCCGCTCACCTAGTTACATCCCGACGACCCCCAGGTATCCCCTCCGGCCTTCCTCCACTGTCGTCTTCCTGCTACCTCTTGAGCATGCGTTGGTTTTCCCTTGAAGAGGAAAGGGTGATGCAGCAAAGTAGCATAAGTATTTCCCTCAGTTTTGAGAACCAAGGTATCAATTTAGTAGGAGACAACGCACAAGTCACCTAGTACCTGCACAAACAATCAAGAACCTTGCAACCAACACGATAAAGGGGTTGTCAATCCCTTCAAGGTCACTCGCAAAAGTGAGATCTAATAGAGATAATAAAGCAAATATTTTTGGTATCTTTGTTGTATAGATTGGAAAGTAAAGATTGCAAAATAGTAAATGAGATGTGATGTAAATAAAAGAGATGTAATATAATAGAAAAGAGACCCGAGGGGCATATGTTTCACTAGTGGCTTCTCTCAAGACAGCATGTATTACGGTGGGTGAACAAATTACTGTCGAGCAATTGATAGAAGAGCGCATAATTATGAAGACATCTAAGGCAATGATCATGAATATAGGCATCATGTCCATGTCAAGTAGACCAAAACGTTTCTGCATCTACTACAATTACTCCACACATCGACTGCTATCCATCATGCATCTAGAGTATTAAGTTCATAAGAACAGAGTAACGCATTAAGCAAGATGACATGATGTAGAGGGATAAACTCAAGCAATATGATATAAACCCCATCTTTTTATCCTCGATGGAAACAATTCAATACATGCCTTGCTGCCCCAACTGTCACTGGGAAAGGACACTGCAAGATTGAACCCAAAGCTAAGCACTTCTCCCATTGCAAGAAAGATCAATCTAGCAGGCCAAACTAAACCGATAATTCAAAGAGACTTGCAAAGATATCAAATCATGCATATAAGAATTCAGAGAAGAACCAAATAATATTCATAGATAATCTTGTTCATAAATCCACAATTCACTCGATCTCGGCAAAAACACCGCAAAAAAGTATTACATCGAATAGATCTCCAATAACATCGAGGAAAACTTTGTATTGAGAACAAAGAGAGAGAAGAAGCCATCTAGCTAATAACTATGGACCCCAAGTTCTGTGGTAAACTACTCACGCTTCATCGGAGAGGCAATGGTGTTGATGTAGAAGCCCTTCGTGATCGATTCCCCCTTCGGTAGATCGCCGGAAAAGGCCCCAAGATGGGATCTCATGGGTATAGAAGGTTGCGGCCGTGGAAAAGTGGTTTCATGGCTCCCCCTGATGTTTCTACGGTATAAGAGTATATATAGGCAAAAGAGGTACGTCGGTGGAGATACGAGGGGCCCATGAGGGTAGGGGCGCGCCTACCCCCTGGGTGCGCCCTCCTACCTCGTGGCCTCCTTGTGGAGTTCCAGACTTCAACTCCAAGTCCTCTGGATTGCTTTTGGTCCAAGAAAAATCATCGCGAAGGTTTCATTCCGTTTGGACTCCGTTTGGTATTCCTTTTCTGTAAAACTCTAAAATAGAAAAAAACAGAAACTGGCACTGGGCCTCCGGTTAATAGGTTAGTCCCAAAAATAATATAAAAG
The DNA here is from genome assembly GCF_018294505.1 of Triticum aestivum. Taxonomy (NCBI): domain Eukaryota; kingdom Viridiplantae; phylum Streptophyta; class Magnoliopsida; order Poales; family Poaceae; genus Triticum; species Triticum aestivum. Next base: position 483,097,114 of record NC_057813.1, read on the forward strand.
AGCATATTAAAGCCCATTAAACATCCAAAACAGATAATATAATATCATGGAGCAATCAAAAATTATAGATACGTTGGAGACATATCAAGCATCCCCAAGCTTAATTCCTGCTCGTCTCGAATAGGTAAATGATAAAAACAGAATTTTTGATGTGGAATGCTACCTAGCATATTTATCAATGTAATTTTATTTATTGCGGCATGAATGTTCAGATCCAAAAGATTCAGACAAAGGTTTAATATTGACATAAAAATAATAATACTTCAAGCATACTAACAAAGCAATCATGTCTTCTCAAAATAACATGGCCAAAGAAAGTTATCCCTACAAAATCATATAGTCTGGCTATGCTCTATCTTCATCACACAAAGTATTTAATCATGCACAAGCCTGGTTTCAGCCAAGCAATTGTTTCATACTTTGGTATTTTCAAACTTTTTTAATCGTCACGCAATACATGAGCGTGAGCCATGGACATAGCACTATAGGTGGAACTGAATGGTGGTTGTGGAGAAGACAAAAAAGGAGAAGATAGTCTCACATCAACTAGGCGTATCAACGAGCTATGGAGATGCCCATCAATAGATATCAATGTGAGTGAGTAGAGATTGCCATGCAACGGATGCACTAGAGCTATAAGTTTATGAAAGCTCATCAAAAAGAAACTAAGTGGGTGTGCATCCAACTTGCTTGCTCACGAAGACCTAGGGCATTTTGAGGAAGCCCATCATTGGAATATACAAGCCAAGTTCTATAATGAAAAATTCCCACTAGTATATGAAAGTGACAACATAGGAGACTCTCTATCATGAAGATCATGGTGCTACGTTGAAGCACAAGTGTGGTAAAAGGATAGTAGCATTGCCCCTTCTCTCTTTTTCTCTCATTTTTTATTTTTTTTATTTGAGAATTTTCTCTCTTTTTTATGGCCTATTTTTTTCTTTGTTTATTTAGTCTGGAGTCTCATCCCGACTTGTGGGGGAATCATAGTCTCCCTCATCCTTTCCTCACTGGGACAATGCTCTAATAATGAAGATCATCACACTTTTATTTACTTACAACTCAAGAATTGCAACTCAATACTTAGAACAAAATATGACTCTATGTGAATGCCTCCGGCGGTGTACCGGGATGTGCAATGATTCAAGAGTGACATGGATGAAAAATTACGAATGGTGGCTTTCCCACAAATACAATGTCAACTACATGATCATGCAAGGCAATATGACAATGATGGAGCATGTCATAATAAACGGAACGGTGGAAAGTTGCATGGCAATATACCTCGGAATGGCTATGGAAATGCCATAATAGGTAGGTATGGTGGCTGTTTTGAGGAAGGTATATGGTGGGTGTATGGTACCGGCGAGAGTTGCACGGTACTAGAGAGGCTGGCAATGGTGGAAGGGTGAGAGTGCGTATAATCCATGGACTCAACAGTAGTCATAAAGAACTCACATACTTATTGCAAAAATCTACAAGTCATCAAACAGATTACTACACGCATGCTCCTAGTGGAAGGGTTGGTAGGAGTTAACTATCGCGCGATCCTGACCTCCACACATAAGGAAGGCAATCAATAAATAAATCATGCTCCAACTTCATCACATAACGGTTCACCATACGTGCATGCTACGAGAATCACAAACTTTAGCACAAGTATCTCTCAAATTCACAACTACTCTACTAGCATGTCTCTAATATCACCATCTTCATATCTCAAAACAATCATAAAGAATCAAACTTCTCATAGTATTCAATGCACTTTATATGAAAGTTTTTATTATACCCATCTTCGATGCCCATCATATTATGACTAATTTTATAACCAAAGCAAATTACCATGCAGTTCTAAAAGACTCTCAAAATAATATAATTGAAGCATGGGATATCAATAATTTCTATAAAATAAAACCACCACCGTGCTCTAAAAAGATATAAGTGAAGCACTAGAGCAATATTGTCTAGCTCAAAATATATAAGTGAAGCACATAGAGTATTCTAATAAATTCTGATTCATGCGTGTCTCTCCCAAAAGGTGTGTACAGAAAGGGTGATAATGGTAACTAAAAATCAAAGACTCAAATCATACAAGACACTCCAAGCAAAACACATATCATTTGGTGGATAAAAATATAGCATCAAGTAAACTTATCGATAAACGAAGACAAAAAAGGGGATGCCTTCCGGGGCATCCCCAAGCTTAGGATTTTGGTTGTCCTTGAATTTTACCTTGGGCTACCTTGGCATACACAAGCTTATACTATTGCCACTCCTTATTCCAAAATCCATCAAATCTTTACCCAAAAACTTGAAAACTTCACAACACAAAACTTCAACAGAAAATCTCATGAGCTCTGTTAGTATAAGAAAATAAACCACCGCTTTAAGGTACTGTAATGAACTCATTATTTATTTATATTGGTGTTAAACCTACTATATTCCAACTTATCTATGGTTCATACCCCCCGATACTACTCATAGATTCAGCAAAATAAGCAAACAACACACGAAAAACAGAATCTGTCAAAAACAGAACAGTCTGTAGCAATCTGTAACTTTCGAATACTTGTGTAACTATAAAAATTCTGAAATAAATTAGTGGATGTTAGGAATTTGTCTATTAATCATATTCAAAAAGAATCAACCTAAAAGCACTATTCAGTAAAAATGACAGCTAATCTCGCGAGCGCAAAAGTTTCTGTTTTTTACAGCAAGATCGCAAAGACTTCACCCAAGTCTTCCCAAAGGTTCTACTTGGAAAAAACACTAATTAAAACGTAAAACCACATCTAACCAGAAGCTAGTTGAATTATTTATTACTAAACAGTATTAAAAAAGTAAAGAACAAAAATAAAACTGGGTTGCCTCCCAACAAGCGCTATCGTTTAACGCCCTAGCTAGGCATAAAAACAAGAATAGATCTAGGTATTGCCATCTTTAGTATGCAATCCATAAGTGGCTCTCATAATAGATTTATAAGGCAATTTAATTTTATTCCTAGGAAAGTGTTCCATGCCTTTCCTTAATGGGAATTGGAATCTAATATTTCCTTCTTTCATATCAATAATTGCACCAATCGTTCTAAGGAAAGGTCTACCAAGAATAATAGGACATGTAGGATTGCAATCTATATCAAGAACAATGAAATCTACGGGGACATAATTCCTATTTGCAACAATAAGAACATCATTAATCCTTCCCATAGGTTTCTTAATGGTGGAATCCGCAAGATGAAAATTTAAAGAACAATCATCAAATTCACGAAAACCTAGCACATCACACAAGGTTTTTGGAATCGTGGAAACACTAGCACCCAAATCACACAAAGCATAGCATTCATAATCTTTAATCTTAATTTTAATAGTAGGTTCCCACTCATCATAAAGTTTTCTAGGGATAGAAACTTCTGGTTCAAGCTTTTCTTCATAAGATTGCACCAAAACATCAACGATATGTTTCGTAAAAGCTTTATTTTGATTATAAGCATGAGGAGAATTTAGCACGGATTGCAACAAGGAAATACAATCTATCAAAGATAAATTATCATAATAAAATTCCTTGAAATCCAAAATAGTGGATTCATTGCTATGCAAAGTTTTAACCTCTACAATCCCACTTTTATCAATTTCTGCATCTAGATCTAAAAACTCCAAATCATTGGGACGCCTTTTAACTAAAGTTGACTCATCTCCAGTCCCATATTTATCAAGATTAATATGGGAAAACAAAGATTTAATAGGAGTCACATCAATCACTTTTAGATCTTCATCATTATTATCATGAAAACTAGAACAACACGCTTTCACAAAGCAATCTTTTTTAGCACGCATCCTAGCAGTTCTTTCTTTGCACTCATCAAAGGAAATTCTCATGGATTTGAGAGACTCATTGATATCATGCTTAGGTGGAATAGATCTAAGTTTCAAAGAATCAACATCGAGAGAAATTCTATCCACGTTCCTAGCCAACTCATCAATCTTAAGCAATTTTTCCTCAATCAAAGCATTGAAATTCTTTTGCAACTCATAAATTCTTTAACACTATTCTCAAAATCAGAGGGCATATTATTACAATTTCCATAAGAGTTATTGTAGTAATTACCATCATTATTAGAGGAATTACTAGGAAACGGCCTAGAATTAAAATTTCCTCTATACGCGTTAATACCAAAATTGTTCCTACCAACAAAATTCACATCCATAGATTCATTATTATTCTCAATCAAAGTAGACAAAGGCATATCACTAGGATAAGAAGAAACACTTTTATTAGCAAACAATTTCATAAGTTCATCCATCTTTCCACTCAAAACATTAATCTCTTCAATTGCATGAACTTTTTTACTAGTGGATCTTTCGGTGTGCCATTGAGAATAGTTAACCATAATATTGTCTAGGAGTTTAGTAGCTTCTCCTAAAGTGATTTCCATAAAAGTGCCTCCCGCGGACGAATCTAAAAGATTTCTAGAAGGAAAATTCAGTCCGGCATATTTTTTTGTAAATCGTCCACAAATTCAAACCATGCATAGGGCAATTACATATCATTAATTTCATCCTCTCCCAAGGTTGTGCAACATGCTCATGATCAAGTTGCTTAAAATTCATAATATCGTTCCTAAGAGAGATGATCTTAGCGGGAGGAAAATACTTAGAGATAAAAGCATCTTTGCACTTATTCCATGAATCAATACTATTTTTAGGCAAAGAAGAGAACCAAGTTTTAGCACGATCTCTAAGCGAAAACAGAAATAGCTTCAGTTTAATAATATCATTATCCACATCTTTCTTATTTTGCATATCACACAAATCAACGAAGTTGTTTAGATGGGTTGCGGCATCTTCACTAGGAAGTCCAGAAAATTGATCTTTCATAACAAGATTCAACAAAGCGGTATTAATTTCACAAGATTCAGCATCGGTCGTAGGAGCAATGGAGTGCTAATAAAATCATTGTTGTTGGTATTGGAAAAGTCACACAATTTAGTATTATCTTGAGCCATTGTGACAAACAATCAATCCAACACTCAAGCACACAAGAAGCAAGCAAAAAGAGACGAACGGAAGAGGGGCGAAGAAAAGGCAAAGGTTTTCGAAAACTGTTTTAGAAGTGGGGGGAGGAAAACGAGAGGCGAATGGCAAATGATATAATGCGAGGGAGAAGATTTTATGATGGGTACTTGGTATGTCTTGACTTGGCGTAGATCTCCCCGGCAACGGTGCTAGAAATCCTTCTTGCTACCTCTTGAGGATGTGTTGGCTTTCCCTTGAAGAGGAAAGGGTGATGCAGCAAAGTAGCGTAAGTATTTCCCTCAGTTTTGAGAACCAATGTATCAATCCAGTAGGAGACAACGCACAAGTCACCTAGTACCTACACAAACAATCAAGAACCTTGCAACCAACATGATAAAGGGGTTGTCAATCCCTTCACGGTCACTCGCAAAAGTGAGATTTAATAGAGAAAGTAAAGTAAATATTTTTGGTATTTTTGTTGTATAGATTGGAAAGTAAAGATTGCAAAATAGTAAACAAGATGCGATGTAAATAAAAGAGATGTAATATAATAGAAAAGAGACCCGGGGCCATAGGTTTCACTAGTGGCTTCTCTCAAGATAGCATGTATTACGGTGGGTGAACAAATTACTACCGAGCAATTGATAGAAGAGCACATAATTATGAAGACATCTAAGGCAATGATCATGAATATAGGCATCACGTCCCTGTCAAGTAGACTGAAACAATTTTGCATCTACTACTATTACTCCACACATCGACCGTTATCCAGCATGCATCTAGAGTATTAAGTTCATAAGAACAGAGTAACGCATTAAGGAAGATCACATGATGTAGAGGGATAAACTCAAGCAATATGATATAAACCCCATCTTTTTATCCTTGATGGCAACAATACAATACGTGCCTTGCTCCCCTACTCTCACTGGGAAAGGACACCGCAAGATTGAACCCAAATCTAAGCACTTCTCCCATTGCAAGAAAGATCAATCTAGTAGGCCAAACTAAACCGATAATTTGAAGAGACTTGCAAATATATCAAATCATGCATATAAGAATTCAGAGAAGAACCAAATAATATTCATAGATAATCTTGTTCATAAATCCACAATTCATCGGATCTCGGCAAACACACCGCAAAAGAGTATTACATCGAATAGATCTCCAAGAACATCAAGGAGAACTTTGTATTGAGAATCAAAGAGAGAGAAGAAGCCATCTAGCTAATAACTATGGACCCTAAGGTCTATGGTAAACTACTCACGCTTCATCGGAGAGGCAATGGTGTTGATGTACAAGCCCTCCGTGATCGATTCCCCCTCCTGCAAATCACCGAAAAAGGCCCCAAGATGGGATCTCACAGGTACAAAAGGTTGTGGCGGTGGAAAAGTGGTTTCGTGGCTCCCCCTGATGTTTCTAGGGTATAAGAGTATATATAGGATAAAGAGGTACGTCCGTGGAGCTACGAGGAGCTCACGAGGGTGGGGGCACGCCTACCCCCCTGGGCGTGCCTCCTGCCTCGTGGCCTTCTCGTGGAGTTCCAGACTTCAACTCCAAGTCTTCTGGATTGCTTTCAGTCCAAGAAAAATCATCGCGAAGGTTTCATTCCGTTTGGACTCCATTTGGTATTCCTTTTCCGTAGAACTCTAAAATAGGCAAAAAAATCAAAAACTGGCACTGGGCCTCGGTTAATAGGTTAGTCCAAAAATAATATAAAAGAGCATATTAAATCCCATTAAACATCCAAAACAGATAATATAATAGCATGGAACAATCAAAAATTATAAATACGTTGGATATGTATCACTTCGCACGTCGCTGCATGTGGAAAATCTTGCATGTGAATCTTCCATAGTTCTTTGCCCAAAATGTAGCTCGTCCAGCGTACTCTCCATATGGATATCTCGTCCTCACAGCGTTTTAGACAAACACAATCGTGTTGTTATCTTCCCTTAGGACAAGGAATATGCTTCTTTTTTGTCGTCGCATGTGTCATCAACAATTATTGGCCAGTAATTGTTTCCTTTCTACCTCTTTTTTGCAAACAGGGCTATCCATTTCACCTCGTTGCTATTGCGACCTTTTGGTGAACTGCACAAATCACTTTTTTCTCAAGAGTGTTTGTGCAGTTGTACTAAAATGTCACATGGGCAACGTCTCTACATTTCAGTGTGACTACACAAAGGAAGATTGGTTTTGCTCTATCCTCCTCATCCAACTCCGAGTCTAATCTTCTCCATCTAGTTAGTCTTAAGAGAGAATGCAAAGGTGACCAACTTCTATTGTGTATTTATTGTTTCATCAGCAGTCCTCTATTATCGTAATCACACTTAATATCTTTGGAACAGGGATGCTCTGCTCTATTTTAGTGGAACTGCACAAAATGATCGTAATGTTGCATGCTCCAGACAGCTACTTTTTTCCCAACATGCCTTGTTGATTTATACAGAGCTGGGGGGATGTTGCTACCAATGAAAGCATGGATCAGTTTTAATTTAACACCTTCTCAAAACTTTGTCTTCAGTTGTGATGTAAATATTAGCTCTGATTTGCTAATAATTGAGATGCATTAGCAAGGAAGTTAGTTTTTCATTGTTTCCGAAAGAGCATCGATGGCAAGACACATGAAACAAAAGCTGAATGCTCAGAGCATTGTACAATTTCATGTCGCTGGAAAATTATTTGTATAGTACGTCAATTATGTAAACAAATGCTGGAAGCTTGATAGCATTGCCAGAAGCCTCTTCAGCATCCGGGTCCATGTGCCATGCACAAAATTATACTCCTCCGTTCCTAAATATTTGTCTTTTTACAAATTTCAAATGGGCATATTTTAGAGTGTAGATTCACTCATTTTGCTTCATATGTACTCACTCGTTGAAATCTCTAGAAAGACAAATACTCCGGAGTATATTTAAGAACCGAGGGAGTAGTGCACAACCGCATGGGAGACTCAGCCCGGTCGTTGTGCTGCATTAATAGTGAGTAATGAGCAGTCAAATCATAAGCCCCACCTTTCCCACTGTAAGTTGCTCGGAAGAAGCAACCATCAATACGCTCTTGTTTGAATCCGCTCATACTACTCCATCTGTCACTGTTTATAGAGCGCGCTTCAAAATCTCTGGGACCAAGGAGACTAGCGATTGGCCTGAAAAATAGCATTGGTAGTTATAGCATGGCGTCTATTACTAGAGGAAATAATGTGTACACACATGCATGCAGTGCTTCCACCCCGGGTACACACATGCATGCACTTACTCCACTCCGTAGTACATCGAGAGAAAATTGTGGACTTGATTGTGGTTACCACGCCCTAATTAAATGAGCATTAAACCAAACGTGTCTAAAGTCTCTCTGGTGGTGGAAATGCATTGAGAGAAATGCATCAGAATGAAGCGCGCCCTGTAAACTGTGACGGAGGGAGGGGTAGTATGAAGGTGCAAAACCAAGTACGTGTATGGCCAGTCGGTCAACGCACCTCCTCTTGGCATATCACTGACATGTGGGACCTGAATGTGAGCAAACCGATCTCAATTAACGGCAAAATGGCCAACCCGTCGTTCCTTGAGAGAGACAAGGAGCGACAACACATAGACGGGCTCGCACGGAGGCCAAGATATATTTGAGCATGGTTGATCGATATAATCATTATATGTTCAATGTTTTTAATACTATACTATTGGGCTGCCGTTTTCCGCCCTTCTCCCGAATAAATGTGTACTTTATCAGAGATTAAAATAAAATAAGAGTACAGATGCTCCACCATGCGGTTCTAGTAGTAGTACTACTCGTACTACTAAACCTTGCGCTTGGCTCTTCGCCTCTTCGTGAAGTCGAACAATGATGGTACTCTACATGTTGGGTACTACTGTATGCCTTTGGCAATCTAACACCGAATGAACTGATGTATGTCCACCGCCTGGGCGAGAGTAGGTTGCATTAGTCAAAAGGCGTAAGCGAGCTTCACCTTGTCATGCAAGCTTCTCCTCGTTCTGCGAGTTGATGGGACACACCAAAAAGTAGTGCTGGTCCATACTTCCTCCTTTCCGGTTAATATGGCTTAATCTTTTTCCGGCTAAATGAGAGAGCTTTATTCATATATATAAGCATTCTTAGGACGATCAGCCAAGAGACTGGTCACTAGGAAGCGAGGTACCCCCGCAAAAAAAGAAGAAGGAAGCGAGGTGTTTCATCAAGCCAGCTCTCGGCCACATTCAAAGTGCAGCAAGCACGGTTCGCACAAAGATGCGCCGCAAGGTTTGCTGGCCTGTTTACATTCTGAATAACAAAAAAATAGGAAATGTTACCGAGCGCTCATATTTGTAACAGGGTATGAGCTAGAATTAAGCGAGAATTGTGGCGAGTGTTCCATGCAATCAACTTCCATTATCACATGCGAGAACCCTTGAAGAGAACCAAATGTGTTGAAGATTGCTTTATCACATTTTTAAAATATAATAAGAGTGCAGACGCTCCTCCATCCGGTTCCTAGTAGTATAGTACATACCTCTATAGTAGTAGTGCTAGTACTAGTAAACTTTGCGCTTGGTTGTTTGCCTCTTCGGGAAGTCAAACAATAATGGTACTAGTATAGTGTATGCTTCTGGCAATCTGACATCAAATTAACTGTTGCACGTCCACCGCCTGAGCGAGGGAGAGCTTGCATTAGTCAAAAGTTTCCCCTTGTCCTGTGAGCCACCGCACGCAAGCTTCTCCCGTTCTGCAAGCTTCTCCTTGTTCGGCAAGTTGACGGGACACAGCAAAGTAATGCTAGTCCATACTGCCTCCTTTTCGGTTAATATGGCTTAATTTCAAACGAGATAAATACACTATCTACCAATGTATATTTGTAAAAATATATGGTCAGTGAACTTCATAATACGCTCATTGCGCTCAATATATACATTTTCCGGTGTTTATACGGTCACTAGCTCACCCTCGCTGAGTATGCGTGTGCATGCACGTGTAGGTTGAGCACTTGAGCGTGACCATGTGTGTTCCGTCGTGTGCTCGGACATGCATGCATTAGGGCGTCGCACGTGTTTTTGCATCCATGTGTACGTGTGACTATTGAATGCATGCACAAGATTGTAGTCCCTTACATTCACATGTTCACAAGTCAATGCTTTGTCAAAATGTTGCATGCAAGGTTTAATAATTAGTTGTTCATGCATGCATTCCCGATATTAATACGTTGGAAAAGACAATTTTCTTGAGGAAAACGAGCCCATGAATTGAGTACAAAGGGGACGAATAAGCCAGGATGGAGGGAGTACCAGTAATGAACCGAAAGGAGGGAGTAGGTACTAGTAGTATAGTACTACGTAACAACGTGTAGTATCAAAATTCCTCTATGCGCATCATGTCTACGTGTCATGCAAGAAAATAGAGATAAGTACAAGTGAGACTCAAGAATGGTCATACACGTAGGGGGAGTACGTGTAGGGGCCACTAAGGAGCAGTCAAATCACACAGTAAGTTAGTCGGAAGAAGCAACCATCATTTCACTCTTCCATGACACGTACGCAATATAAAATGGTTGATATGGAGAGAAAAAGGAAACCACTATATATACACTAGCAGGAGCCTAAGCTACAAGCCTGCTTGCTTGGGTTGCTCTCTTCACAAGCATAGAATGACGGTGGCCACATCGCTGGTCAAATATCCGGACTGATCCCGTCGCCGTGATCTCATTTGGGACTCCAAACAACCTTCGGTCCACATCAGTGAGGGAGAAAACCCACAGTCGGTGCATCCCAATCGGGGGTCCCCGTGGTATGGGCTAATGTTGCGTCCAAACCACCCTTCTAGCTACAGCCCGACGTCCCAGGTAGTACATCTTCCTTTTGGAGCCGGCTTGCTCCACTGCCGCAGCTCCCCATGTAGCCCCATCTCCATGTTGATCTTTCTCTACTTCTACCGGCTTCTGTTTGTGATGAGTTTATGTCTCATGAACTAGAGCCAGTACTATTATTCTAATCACACTTCTTCAATATCTTTGCCATCAGGGATGCTCAGCTCAATTTTAATGGAACTGCACAAAAGCATCATATGATTCGAGGGTGCCAGCTGTCTTTCCTTCGACAGGTTCTACCTAGCCAGGAAATTAAATCCCGTTTAGGGTTTAGGGTTTAAGTCGTAGTGACCCCATCAGTAGTTTTTCTTGTGTACACGCTCTCACAACTTTTGTCTTTAGTTGCGAAGTAAATATTGGCTATGATCTGTGAATCATTGAGATGCATCAGCACGCGTGTTAGTTTCCTTTGTATTTGATGGAATTTTGTAATGGGGCAACCTTGGAGTAGGAATGAAAATAGAGTGAAAAGTTTCTGTTTTTTTAGAGAAAAAACGGAAACGGAGAGAAACCAACATTTCGTTTCGTTGGATCACGCCATCGAGCAAAACCAACATTTAAATCACGTCTGTCGCGTTAGTGTCTCACCCTCCTCCACGGCTCAACCCCACATGGTCGCTCGGCATGCCACTCACCACAAACCGAGTATACGATAACTTTCCCGCCTGCTTGTCGATGGATCGCGCCATGGAGTACTAGCACTACTGGAAGAGATTGACGAGTTGGGGGAGGACAACTAACTGTAGCACGGACTCCCAAGAACTTTTTACATGCATGTTGTGTCCGGCTATTGCGACCATTGAACGCGGAGCAGTCGCGTGCACCGGGAAGTGGCGCGGGCGACGCTCTCTCGGCTGGCGCCGCTTCAATGTCGGCGCCAGTGAGAGGTCCCGTCCGCTCTGGCCTGGCATGAATGCAGCACTGAATGTTTCGGGCAGGAACCACGTGCGGGTGATGAAGAGGGTTCGGGTTGGTCAGGAGCAGGCGTGGCAGCGGTCCGGACGCCTGCAAACAAGAGATGTTGTACGTTAATATTGATGCGTATATAATTAACAACGTAAATAGTGTGCCAGTTGGATAAATATGATTGGAGATGGAGATGGAGATGGAATTTTACGTAAACACGAATATACATGTCTATGTCTATGTGTGTGTGCGCGACGACTCTCGCGACCTAGAAGCGGGGGCGTGTTTTTTATCGAGTTTTCTTTCTTGGTAAGTTAAAAAATTGTCCGCCAGTTTTCGTTTCTTTTTTCCAGGAATGCGCTTATTCTATTTAAACAACTGCTATGGAGAGATTTTTTTACTCCATTGTATATATAGCCTCTTGTTTGATAGGGTTTATCGCGTCTCGCTCTATCACCCTCTCCATATAAAAACAAGATGACAGTGTCCACCCTATCTCTCTCCTCACCAATGGTCACAGATCCGGCCGAATCCTGTCCGCTGCGGAAGGTGAGGAGGTGCAGCGTTGACGTTGTCACCGTCGATGATGGAGGAAGCTGATGCACACCATCCTCTCGGAGCCGGCACTGGCGCGGACGAAGGTCCTCCGCGCCCTTGGTCACTGCCGTCGTGTGGGAAGATCTTGCCCGCCCTCCTAAGCGACATCTCACCCACCTGAGGTATAACTCCTTGTACTGATCCAGCTCCCCAGGTCGCTGCATGCGGGTTTTCTTCTATGCGACTACTCCCCAGCTCCCCATGTATAGTAGCTAGGGTTCGTCGGCTGGTCCAACATCACCTACTATTATAGAGGAAATGCCACTCAAAAAGTTGTCCTAATTTATGCCTCGGTGGAGGTATACATGTTGTTTCGACAAAAAGTACATGGTGGTTGTGCGGTCATTGTCCATATGCTCCTATTGCTGCTGCTAATCTAATACTATCACTGGTTAAATGAAGAAATGTTTTTTCTCGGGTATCCCTGTTTAGTTCCCATCAAGATAATCATGATGCTTCTATTTGTTGGTGTACTTTTCATTAATTCCTATTGACAATTGAGATGTCGTTGTTAATCTTGTACCACTGCCAAAACAAAGTAACAACACTATATCCCTTTTTTATATTTTTGCAAACAGTGATGCGCATCTCCATACCCGGGCATGTCTTCCTCAATTTTAGTGGAACTGCACCAAAATTGGATGGCCATTGTTGTTCCGCCTCACTGTCCTCTGCCACGTGGTTCTTCCTTCCTCGAGCTTGATTAATGAGAAGAAACAGACCATGGTGAGGATTTGTCGAACTTCATAGGTACCTCACCCAAACTTGATGCCAAATGGATGATGCATCACCATCATGACCTATCGATGCTCATGGTTGCGTCGGCTGGTGAAGCTGATCGATTTTCCATGAAAAACAAGTTGTCTTCCATCAGTGCTATTTGCTTGTTACCCACAAAGATGATATCCTTCATCAGTTCACCTTGGTTGCATTGGAGACGCAGTCGTCTTTCACGTTGGTGCAATTTTATCACACAATTGGCTATGAACCAAATGTTTCCTCGAAGAAGGATCGACGTTGGTACTAAGAGCATAAGTTTTGTATTGATTTCTAAGCCTTCTCACAACTTTGTCTTCAGCTCCCCTGTAATTTTATTTGTCCAGCTATTAACTTCGATTAAAAAATGGTGTGGACTAAAAACCCGGATGGACGTAGTAGCCCTCCATTTTTATTTACTCCGCATATTAGATTTGACTGAAGTCAAACTTTGTAAAGTTTGACCAAGTTTAGGCCGAACACAACAAACCATAATTATTGAGAGAGGAAAAATTGTACATACTCTCAAACCTTTCCGATAATTGAAATTAAAATTCTTTATTTGTACACACTCTCACATGTTTCCGATAATTTGGCGCATGTGTGGTTGTTCACTTAAGGGAGGGTAGTGTACCGCACGTGAAGGACAGGAAGTGCGACCAGGACGCACGGATCGTTAGTTCATCGGAAGTAGTAGTTTTCTTCACTGGTATGTTAAATAAAGAGTTTCGTTTCGTACTTACACAAATTAAAATGATTGTTATGGAGAGAATAAGAAAACCACTCCACTATATATTAGTAATATACACGAGTACTATATGGATGCAGCTTCATTGACTTAGTGCACCTGCCTTTGGGTTTATGACAGGTGGGCCCAAAATGTGGCTGGCCCACCTGTCATACAGCCAAAAGCAGGTGCAGTTAAGGCACCGGAGCTCAGTCCGTACTACAATATATATGTAGTACTATATAAGCTAGAGCCTCAGCGCTTGTTCGCTAGGGTTTGCACTCTCCACACTCTCACTGCACTACATATATATATAGGGTGGGTCTATTCTAATAACACCCTTAAGACCTTATTCTGCACCTCAAAACCGTATTCTGCTAACACCTCCTCCCCACTACCCGTGACCCATCCCACTTTCTTCCTCCCGATCCAACCATCAAATCCACGAACCCCTCCCACCAGCGCGCCACCCCCTAGAGCCGCCTGCTTCCCCACGCCACCGCCCCACCTGCCTCCCCCACGCCGCATGGCCGCCACCTTCGCCCGTGCCGCCGCCCCACCGGCCCGTTGCCCCGCGCCGCCGCAGTGCCATCACCCCGATGCACCTCCGCCTCTCCCATGCCCAGACTCGCATCTCCCAGGTAGCCGTCGCCCCTGCTTCGCCCCCTTCTTCTGGTGGGGAAGGGTAGTGGGGTAGGCCAAGAACACTCAAGGAGATGGGGAGGCGCACAGGGAAGGCTCGCACAGGGCATCTGGTGGTCGGGGTGAGCCATGGCGATTGTGCCTGTCTCCCGATGCGGTGCTGCGTACCCGTGACGGCCGGCGATGAGTGGGGTATGGAGAATCTGCTCGTGATGCAGAGCAGAGACGAGCTCAGCACCGTCGTCCTTGTTCATCGGAAGCTCGTGACTGGATCCAGGCGGCTCGATGCCCGCGGGAGGAGGCGTGTGCTCCCCGTGCCCTTCCAATCGCTGGTTGACTGGCCATGCAGTTTAGAAAGCTTTTTTTTCTTCAAATTTGGCCGTTGATGTGCAGTTCACCAGTGATAGGAGTGCGTCACGGCGGAGCAGCATGAAGCTCGGCCAGGTTATTCATGTAGTATGTTGGATGCATTTTTTTCAAGTATTTTTTGTTTGTTCCAGTTTATCTCACGGTATAAAAAATCGGTTTGTTTTCATGCATTTTCAGTGTTTGTCCCCTGCCAACGACAATTTTCCGTTGTGGTAGCCTCCACTCTCCTCTCGTTCTAGCCACGCCTCCTGCTGACAGGGTTGACGCGAACGCCGGCGCGACCACAACATCTCCAGCATGGATGACTCCCTTCAGGCATGTGGTTTGTTTGGAATCGGCCTGTGGTTCATTTTGCGGCGTCCTGGCCGTGCCATTACAGTGCATCTGGATCCCTCGAGCAGTGCACAGCGTACCCTCGTGCGGTTCAGCCACGGGCATCTGGCAATTTTTTTGGCTTATGATGTTCTACAGTTTCGTACCCCAGTGCCGAGTGCAGCTCATTTACTTTTTAGGCTCTCAGCTGTAGTTGGTTGTTTGGAAACGAGACGGCCCAAACCTCACTTACTTGGTTTTTCCCCTTGCTTGTTTGTGTGTATTGTAAAGTCCTCTGCTTGTTTGTGACGGGTTCATTCAACTGTACAATGTCATTCTTTTTATTGCCATTCTTTTTGTTTTGCAAATTTCTATGGACTAGAAATTGTAACCTGTTGCACTTTCATGCAGCTCACTATGAAAAAACATTCAAATCCGATGATGGAGTTCACTAGGACCAATGCAGCGTATAATTTGTTAAAATCGGTGCACCTCACTAAGAAAACCTTTGTGGTGCACTTTGCAAAAATAAAGGAGTTCACTTGTAAAAAAATGTATAGAGGAGTTCACTTTTATTATTTTTGGAGGAATTTTTTTTGCCAATTTGTAAGGACTTGGTGTATAATTTGTTAAAATCGATGCAGCTCATTAAAAAAACTTTTTGTGGTGCACTTTGCAAAACAAAGGAGTTCACTATGTAAAAAAATGTATAGAGGAGTTCACTTTTTATTATTTTTGGAGGATTTTTTTTGCTCCTTGTTAGTTTTATACTTGCAAAGTCCTTGTTAGTTTTATACTTAGTCATGCAGTGCACTAGGAAAAATTGGTGCAGTACTCGTCAAATTATTTTGTTTTTGCTCACCGATGACAAACGATGCAGCACTTTAGATGTGGCTTTGAAGCTCACTTTGTTGTTTCATGCAGTTTGTTATAATACTCCTCCATGGTTTGCTTGGTAAAAAGGAAAAATACATATATCAAAGAAGCTCGCTTTTCGTTATATGTAGTTCACTCGTTCAGTCCCTGTGGTCCACTCGCTCGGTCTACGCACGTAAAAAAATGAGTTTGGAAAAAACTCAAGTGGTTCATTTTCGGTAGTGTTGCGGTCCGTTTATGGTAGTCTTGAGGTTCACTTTTCAGTATTGCGGTTCACCAACGCTCGACATGGAGTGGACTCCACCTCGTTTGGGAAAACTTACGTCCCACAAAAAATAAATCATGCAGTGCACTTGTCCGTCTGATAGTGCAGATTTTAGTCTAAAGAAGTGCGGTTGCTACCTCGTTTGGAAAATTTTACGTCCCATAAAAACGAAATCATGTAGTGCACTTGCCGGTCTGATGCAATGCAGTTTTTGGTCGGAAAGCAGTGCGGTTTTCTGTGTGATGCAGTACATACGACGATTTTGGGTCGTGAAAAAACAGAGTGTCCGCATTTTGGTAAATTCGATATTCCTCTTAAACCGTAAAGAATTAGAGAGAGTGTTCTACATGAAAAAGTTGCGCCTCGTTGATATCTTTCCAATGGGGTATCATTTGAATCATTCCGACCAGCGGTTTGTGAAAATTTCATGAAAAACTGCAAATGCCACTCGTCGTCCGCCGCATGATTTTCAAAATTAACTTAAACCCGTAAGGAATCTAAAAAATATTCCAACATATGAAAGTTGCGCCTCGTTCTTAGCTTTACAACAGCGTATCACACGACTCGCTTCGACAAACGGTTCAAAAACTGGAGCGAAAACAGTATCGAAAATTTGAAAAACTTTGAAAAACAGAATTCCGCGATTTAGTATTTTTGAAACTTCTCTTAAACCGTAAGGAATTAGAGAAAAAATTATATATGAAAAAGATGCGCCTCGACGATATCTATCCAACGGTGTATCGTTTGCTTCAATCCGATGAGCAGTTTAGAAGAAACCGCGAAAAAACGCTCGCTGCCACTCGTTATGGGCCGCACCATTTTCAAAATTGCTCTTAAACCGTGTGGAATCTCGAAAAGTGTTCAACATGTCGAAGTTGCGCCTAATCCATAGCTTTTCAAAAATATATTACACGCCTCATTCTGATAAACGGTTAAAAAATTAGAGCGAAAACAGTACCAAAAAAACAAACACGTGCAGTTTTTTCCGACGAGAAGTTCACTCGTCTGAGTACTGCAGCCCACTTGGTTCAAAGAATGACGTGAGCTTGCATTCAGCGTGCAGTGCGGAAGTGGTGTGTAGAATAGTTATTCTACTAATATTAGCAGAGTAGACCGTCTGTATATATATATATATATATATACA
The DNA here is from genome assembly GCF_018294505.1 of Triticum aestivum. Lineage (NCBI taxonomy): Eukaryota > Viridiplantae > Streptophyta > Magnoliopsida > Poales > Poaceae > Triticum > Triticum aestivum. Next base: position 483,114,574 of record NC_057813.1, read on the forward strand.
TACACACACACACACATATATATACACACACACGCTGGAGGCTCAGCGTTCATTTGCTAGGGTTTGCTATATTCACAGTCTCCAGCCCTCTTCACCAGATCTAAACAAGACTGTGTTTGCCTCTGTCTCTCTCTCCCCCCTCACAGCTGGTGAAGGAGGCATCCGGATCCCGTCGCACCGGGAAGGGGAGGAGGTGCAGCGTTCACTCTTTCGCCTTCGGTGAGGGAGGCAATCCACTGCCAGCTGCGATATTCTCTTTCACCCAGCGCTTGTGCGGGAGGGCCACCGACCCCTTCTTCATTGATGTCGTACATAGTGTGGGCAGATTCGGTCTCCCGCCGCACTCCTTGCCACATCCCGACGACCCTAAGGTATAAGTTTCTTTGAAACCGTCATTGCTCTAGCTTCATGCGGATCTTTTTTGATTCTGTAGTCGAATCTAGGTCTCGGTTCAAAGAGGAAAGAAGGGTGCGGTGGGGTGGAGCATGAATCTAGGACATGGTTCAATGACGAAAGGAGGGAGGGAAAGTAGTATAGACTGGCTATCCAGCCGCTTTGTTGGTCGAAAAGGGAAAAAGGGGGTAACCCAGTACACACATCTGCAAGGAACTGATCTCTTTGTTGAAAAGGGAAAGAAAATGGGGGGTCAGGTAGTTTGTGCAGGACTAGATTTGATGTCCTCACATAGGAAAAAGGTTCAAAGAGAAAAAATATGGACCAACGCAGATATGCTGCTTGGCTAGATACTCTGCATCATCCATTTATACGTGTGGACGCACATGGTGCTGGCATGTCCCATGTCCCATGTCCCATACAACTATTTTGATGTTGTTAATCTAAGAATGCCGCTGGAAAATTGAAGCAATGCCACTGTTAAAAGTAAATTACATTTTTAACGAATGTTGTTTTAAGAGAATATCTCTGTTAATATGAATCAATGCAACCGTTTCAAAAATGCTACTATCCTACTTTGTTTTTCATCAAGATAAGTTAGATGCTTCTTTTTGTCGCCGTTTGTTTCATCCTCTTTTATTGGCCAGTAATTGTTTCCCCTTTTGCCTCTGTTAAAACAGGGATATCTATTCAACTTGTTGCTATAGCAAACTTAAATGTCACATCGGAGACTTTGCTTGATTTCAATGCAACTGCACAAAACGAGATTGGATTTCCTATTCGTGTTGGCAGATTCGTACGTGATCTTGCATGCGTCATGACAGGATGGTAGTTGCCTTCATCCACATGATCGTGCAGTGTGTTTTGAGATGTTGTGCTACTTGTATTGGTACTGTTTTAAATAAATGTTGAATTGAAGCTATTGTATTGCTCTTTTTTCCCATTAAGTAGTGAACAAAAATGGTACCAACCCAGACATGATGCTTGTTGCTTTATTACAACAAACTCTGTCTCACCCTCTTTATAAGTAGATGGAAGCACAGGGTGTTGTTGCGCCCACTCTCCCCTGGAACTGTTTATGCTTTTTGTTAATCTAATGTCGCTGGTAAAATTAAGCAATGCCACTCTCAGAATTAACTACTGAATCTTAGTTCAAAATTGCAACACTTGTTAGGGATTGGCCGAATTACCATTTTTGTGGCCGCATGTTTCATCCTCCTTTATTTGCGAGTAATTGATTCCTATTTTGCCTATGTTAAAACATGGATATCTGTTCAACTAGTTGCTATTGCGATATTTTGCTTCGCTACGCGAAACACCTATGTTTTAAGAGTGTTTTGTGCTGTTCAACTTGAATGTCACATCAGCGACTATGCTTAATTTTGGTGGAACTGCACAAAAGGAGATCATGGATTTTCATATATGTGTTGGGATTTCTTTCAAGTCCTCCACGCGAGTTGTTTCAAATCTTGGTCAAGAAAGGTCAGTACCGACTTTCATCCAGATGATGCTGCAGTGTGCTTTGAGATGTTGTGCTACTTGTATTGGTACTGTTTTGGATAAATGTTGAACTGAAGCTATTGAACTGCTGTCTTTTACCATTCAGTGGGAAAAAATTGTTCCAACCCAGACATGATGCTTGTTTCTTTGTTACAACAAAACTCTGCATCACCCCCTTTATAAGTAGAAGGAAGCACATGGTGTTGTTGCGCGCACTCTCCCCTGGAACTGTTTATGCTTTTTGTTAATCTAATGCCGCTGGTAAAATTAACCAACGCCACTCTCAAAATTAATTAACTACTGAATCTTAGTTCAAAACTGCAACACTTGTTAGGGATTGGCAGGATTATCATTTTTGTGGCCACATGTTTCATCCTCCTTTATTGGCTAGTAATTATTTTCTTTTTTGCCTTTGTTAAAACATGGATATCTATTCAACTTGTTGTTGGGGAACGCGGTAATTTCAAAAAAAATCCTACGATCACGCAAGATCTATCTAGGTCATGCATAGCAACGAGAGGGGAGAGTGTTGTCTACGTACCCTCGTAGACCGAAAGCGGAAGCGTTATGAGAATGCGGATGATCTAGTCATACGTCTTCACGATCCGACCGATCCTAGAACCAAAGGTACGGCACCTCCGCGATCTGCACACGTTCAGCTCGGTGACGTCCCACAAAATCTCGATCCAGCTGAGGTCAAGGGTGAGTTTCGTCAGCACGACGGCGTGGTGACGGTAATGATGAAGTTAACGGCCCAGGGCTTCACCTAAGCACTACGATGATATGACCAAGGTGTGTAACTGTGGAGGGGGGTACCGCACATGGCTAAAACAATTTTCAACTTGTGTGTCTATGGGGCGCCCCCTTCCCCTGTATATAAAGGAGTGGAGGAGGGGGAGGGTCGGCCCTCTCATGGCGTACCCAAGGGGGGAGTCCTGCTCCCGGTGGGAGTAGGAGTCCCCCTTCCCTAGTTGGAGTAGGAGAGGAAGGAAGCGGGAGAGAGAGAGGAAAGGAAAGGCCCCCCCACCCAATTCGGATTGGGCTTGGGGGGCGCACTCCACCTAGCCGCCTCCTCTCTCCCACTAAGGCCCAATAAGGCCCTGCTACGTCTTGAGCTTGCGTTGGTTTTCCTTGAAGAGGAAAGGGTAATGCAGCAATAGTAGCGTAAGTATTTCCATCAGTTTTTGAGAACCAAGGTATCAATCCAGTAGGAGGCTCCTCAAAAGTCCCACGCACCTACACAAACAAACAAAGAACTCGCAACCAACGCAATAAAGGGGTTGTCAATCCCTTCACGGCCACTTGCGAAAGTGAGATCTGATAGAGATAGTATGATAAGATAAATATATTTTTGGTATTTTATAATATATATTGGAAAAGTGAAGATGCAAATAAAAGTAGATTGAAAGCTTATATGATAAAAGATAGACCCGGGGGCCATAGGTTTCACTAGTGGCTTCTCTCAAGATAACATAAGTATTACGATGGGTGAACAAATTATTGTCGAGCAATTGATATAAAAGCGAATAATTATGAGATTATCTAGGCATGATCATGTATATAGGCATCATGTCCGTGACAAGTAGACCAACTCCTGCCTACATCTACTACTATTACTCCACACATCGACCGCTATCCAGCATGCATCTAGAGTATTAAGTTCATAGGAACAGAGTAACACATTAAGAAAGATGACATGATGTAGAGGGATAAACTCATGCAATATGATATAAACCCCATCTTTTTATCCTCGATGGCAACAATACAATACGCACTGCAAAAAAAATACACGTCTGTGATGATACGTGTTTGTCACAGTAGGTCGCATTTTTTGTCATGCATGTACATCCATGACGATTTTATGACAGAATCAAGAAAGTCATACATGTGCTGTCGTAGAAGTGTTCCATGACATTACCAAAATTATCAGCACGGAAGTGTCCACTTCCATGACAATAAATCGCGCATCACATAAGTACTTTCGTCAAGGGTGACTGACACGTGGCATCCACCGTAACGGAACACCGTTAAGCTATCGGGTCAGGTTTTGGATCCGATAACCCGTTAACAGCCTCGACCAATGGGAAATTTCCATGTGTAAAATTCTTATTGGCCGGGCAAAACACGTGTCAGCTCGTCAGTGGGTCAGATAGGCGCCTATGATATGTCGACATGTGCCACGGCCCACCACTAGCCCATTTAGCTTACAAAGCCGACCCGTTTGACTTGGTCAAAAGTTAACGGGCTGGCCCATGAAAAGCCTGTTAATGGTCTCTTTCCAAATAGCCCATTTATGGCCCGTTAACTCACGGCCCGTTAGGCCCTAAAGGAAATCGGCCCAACAACGTGATGTGGGCTGTCGAATATAACACCAACCCATTTCACTTTCGGCCCATGTATGGCCCACGACGTCTTTCGGCCCATATGAGGCCTTCATATCTTTCGGACCTTTACAGGCCCATGGTGACTCTAGCCCATAATGAACAGTAATTTTCTTTGTACCCGTTAACGGCCCGTGATTTACATGGGCCATTTCCAGCCTGTGTTAGCTTTCGGCCAATTGACGGCCCATACGTTCTTGGGCTCCTTTTCGGCCCTCGATTACTTCCGGCCCGTTACTGGCTTGTTCCCCTAATGGGCCAAATTCGGCCCATGGCAAGAGTCAGCCCGTTACTGGCCTGTTCCCCTAATGGGCCAAATTCGGCCCATGGTAAGAGTCGGACCGTTACTAGCATGTTACCCTAATGGGCCAAATTCGGCCCATGGCAAGAGTCGGCCCATTTCTGTCCTGTTAACCCGTTGCGCCGTTTCCAGCCCATCCTATATTCTGGCCCACTAACGACCCGTTATGCATGTGACTAAATTAAGCCTTTGCTGTCCTACGGCCTGTTAACGGCCCATTACCGTGCGGGGCCGATACCAATTACACCCGATTACGGCCCATGTAGACCCATTTATCCGACGGCCCGAGGCCCACCGATTACAGACCCATTTATCGACGGCCCGTAGGAGACCCATGGATCCTACGGCCCGTAGGAGACCCATAGATCCTACGGCCCGTATATGGCCCATGGTAGTTGCGGTCACTAGCAAACCAAGGAAAAAGAAGACTAGGAAATAAATAAGGCCGAAACTAACGCTAGGCTATTAAGGCGATTGCAAAGATTACATCCACTCGGCATCAAAGATCGCCACCAGTGCAAATATAGGGAACACCCTACACTATACAAAAATGGCTTGCTGTTTTCTTCAGCCGGTGGCTGCACGTTAAGAATAAATTTTGTATCGCACCAAAACACATTACAACTATATAACAAAAGGAAGGTTGACATAAAACTTAACAATCTAGCAGATAAATGCACCACCAGAAGTTCAGAAGCTCAGTTCATTTGACCTGACTGTTATGTTTTCATGTTGTATTGTCTGATGGAGCACCATAACCCTCGCCTTCATTTCCCCTAGGCTCCTGAACAACATAGCAAATGTCTGATAGTCTGGTTTCAAAACCATGCATATCTTGACGACATCCAACAATGTCTCTCCTTGTTTCACAAAGGGTCTCTGTTAGGAAATGGACTTGTGTCTAGAGTGCAGATACAACATTGCTTTGAGCTTGCATATCTTGATCATGAGGCAGTTTGGACGATATTGCCTTAACAACCAACCCAGTATTACGCAGGAACGTGCTTTTGGCACTGTTAGTGGACAGGTACTGACCCACTGCAGCAAGAGCTGACATTGCGGTTATAGTTGCCTCGCCACCTTCAGAAGGTGGCGGTTCCACCATTTTTTCCATAGCTCGCTGAAAAGTTGAGGTTTTACATTACTAGTACCAGAACAGAAGATATTAAGGAGGCAGCAAAACGAAACAAAATAGTTTTGGTCTATATACAGAACTTATTCTGGTGAACCCATGTAAAATATTAGTTGTATTTTATTGCAAAGTACATAATAAAACCAGGTTCCAAACATATGACCATGTACCATCGCTAATGTATTGTCTATTTCTTCACATTGTATTGAGGGCTAAGGATAAAGAGACGAAGTTTATAATACGGTAAGCATAGTATGGCATCATTCATATCACAAAACAACTGAGAACAGACAAACAGGCAATTGTAACATTGTGTGGGCAAGTCCAGCACAGAACTAGATTATGGGTCAAGATCAAAGGAACATCACTCCTCTCTTTTAAACCTTGTAAGGTGCAATGATACGCTAAGACAATTGTGTATAAAATTGAAAAGAGTAATAGACATTGGCTACAAACCATGCAGTTCAAGGCACAAGTCAGAGTAAGTAGTAGTTAAAAGGCATGAGGATTAAGGACTTACAACAGCGGCTTTGACTGGTGTAGTCATGCCCTTCTTCTTGCTGGTGTGACAGTTCTTGAAGATTTCCACAACATTTGGTTTGGGTACTTTCTGGTCCTTGCGGGCTTTCCTCTGCATTTCGAACAAGTCAATATAGATCTGATAATATGGTATAGTGAAAAGAGTGAAACAGCAGCTAATTACAAGAGCCTCGCAGTGTGCAATATAGCTATGAGATCCTGTTGTCTGTTGGAATTTCACTTTCGTACAGTTGGCCTTGTTCTTTGAACAGTTCACCTACAAGAAGATAGATTTGTGTGGCACATGCGTAAATAGGACTTCAACATGTGATCCGATCACATATATATAATGTACATGATACTTCGGATCAGACCAGTGTTTAACAAGGCCCCTCCAGTCTTCATCCGATATATTTTCCACTGGAGATGTTTGGGAAAGTTCACTGTTAGCCTTGCCTTCAAAGTGAGTTTTCCTCAAGTTATACCGATACTGTCGCAGAGCAGACTTGAAAACATGGGTGCAAGCTTGTCTGGTTGCATCATCTTGGCTATCCAACTTGAACCTCATCTGTTGAAAATTATGGGAGTCTCATTATCAGCAACCTAGAAAGTATGGGACAGAGCAAGATGATATTACTAGTTTCCATACATAACCATACTTACAAATAAATGGTCGAGGAAGGTGTTGAACTGGGTTTCGTCTTTGTCATTCCTGTACTGAATCCATGTTGGGAGGATACGTACATGACACCTAATGGCAACCGTTGCCTCTGATACTAACTTGGCTGACTCTGTAGCATCACGTGGCCTTTTTAAACCTGCCTCAAAACGGATCTCCATTCTTCCTCCTCTAGATTTAGTTAACCTATTGAGCATTATCCCTGATGTTTGTTTCCTCTTGCACCTAGGTGCTAGTCCAATAACGAACATAGGAAGTGTTAGTGTACATCAAACTGTGAGACTACATATAAAGAAGCATGCAACTGTAACTTGACTCCAGCAACTACCTTCTTGCGGTTGAAGCTCACAAGGTTCATCTGATATTGCCAACTCGTCTTGTGTCAAGAGTGCTTGGGAAGTAGTGTCGGGTGGCAAGGGAGCTTGCGAACGTGCTGCTAGCTCAGTTGATGCACGAGTAAGTCGTGCAGCTGGTAGTACTATGGTAGGTGTTGCAAGAACTAGGGATGCCTCTGCTTGTTTGGTGGCAGCTATTTGTTTTTGTTTGGCTTTTTTTGCAGCTCGTGTAGCATGGGATGTCGTGTTTGTAGAATTTTCCGCTGGACTTTGACCTTCTATTGCACCATCAGTACCAGCAGAATCTGCAAGATTCATCCGCTTCGCATTCCCTGCCATTATGTGTTTCTTCCTCTTTCTCTGTGCCATGTTAAGTCAAGCCGACAAGAAAAATGAATAACAATTTAGTTCTTCAGAACAAATTGATGCGTGATGCAGACGAACTGAACTTTGATGTTAGACAACCACATGATAGGAGGATGTAATATGTATGAAAAACAGGACGGAAGAGATAACCAGAACTATGATGTGTAAACTAAGAAGAAGACATTTCACCAAATTAGAAGCAATGCAATGGAAGGTAGACACCATATGAAAGATGCTATAAATATCGCTCTGTCAAGTTAACAGTGTCTCATCATAAATGGCATTTAAACAAATGTGAAGCAGTACAAGAAATAAATCATATGCAAGATGCAAACAACATCACACTACCATGTTAGAGGTCTCTCGTCATTAGTGCCATTGCATATTCACAGCATTGCATATTCACAACTTATGATGTGTAAACTAAGGAGAAGGCATTTCAACAAATTAGAAGCCATTAAAGCTAGACACCATATGAAAGATGCAACGAATATCACTCTACCAAGTTAAAAGTGTCTCGTCATAAGTGACATTTCAACAAATTAGTAGTACAAGCTAGAAAAGAATGTGAGATGTAACCTATATCACACTCCAAAGTCAAATGTGTCTTATGATAAGTGATTGTTGCGGGTTACACAACAGTAGTAATTTGATGTAAGAACATGGTGTGATAGACAGATATTGTATGTTCTAGAAACAGGAACATGTGTCTTATTCAAGTATAATGTGTAAAGTAAGCAGATGGAATTCAACAAAATTAGAAGCAATACAAGCTAGACATCACACATAACATGCAACCACATATAACAGTGCCAAGTTAGAGGGAGCACCGGTGATGCTGCACTAGGGGAGACGTGCTCATCATAAACACAGCTTTGTTGAGTGTCTATGCATGTGTTGTCTTGGAAATCATCTTGGGGGTGTGGAGGAGTAGAAACTATAGAGGCCCTCCATTCGCAAGGAGCACCTTTATCCGCTGCCTTGCTAACTTCCTTCCGCTTTATTGATTTTGAATTGTCAAGTAAAACCGACAAGAAAAAGCAATAAAATTCTCTCTTCAGAACTCATTCATGCATGATACTGACAATCACTACTTTGATGTAAGGCAAACACATGATACCAGGATGGAATATGTACGAAAAACAGGACGGCATAGCATGTTCACAACTGTTTGTGTAAAGTAAGCAGAAACCATTCCAGCAAATAAGAAGCAATGCAAGCTAGACACCACATGAAAGATGCAACCAATATGACTCTACCAAGTTAAAAGCATCCCCATCATAAATGGAATTTCAACAAATTAGAAGCAGCGCATGCTATAAATCATATGAAAGATGCAACTAATATCGCACTGCATATACTAAAGGTGTCTTGTCATATTGATTGATGCGGGATACAATAAAACAATAGTTTTATGTAAGGACATGCTTAATAGGCAGATGTACTATGTACTAAATACAGGAAGGCATGTCACATTAACAGGTATAATGTATAAGCTAAGCAGACTAGCACATGCAGTTTAACCAGATTGGAAGAATTGCAATCTAGACACCATATGCAACATGCAACCACATATCACGCTGCCAAGTTAGAGCAAGCACCTGCGATGCTAGTGTATGCGAAATGCTGTAATCAACTACAGAGCTACGTTCACTATCTTCATCTAGCATTTCTGTTTCTTGAGAATCATGTCTGGAGGCTGACGCTGCATTCTTTAAATGAAGAGTAGTCCCCTTGCCTGCCTGCCTCATCATAAGTGATTGATGAGGGATACACAAGAACATTAGTTTGATGTAAGAACATGGTTAATACACAGATGTACTAGTATGTACCAAAAACAGAAAGGCATGTCTTATAGCGTTGCTAGTTGCAGGTGAAGATGAAGATTGCTCCATGGTGGACAGGATTATGTTGGGATATCACAATATCTCTTATTTAATTAATGCATCTATATATTTGGTAAAGGGTGGAAGGCTCGGCCTTATGCCTGGTGTTTTGTTCCACTCTTGCCGCCCTAGTTTCCGTCATACCGGTGTTATGTTCCCGGATTTTGCGTTCCTTATGCGGTCGGGTGATTTATGAGACCCCCTTGACAGTTCGCTTTGAATAAAACTCCTCCAGCAAGGCCCAACATTGGTTTTACCATTTGCCTCACCACCACCTATATTTCCCTTGGGAGTAATTAACCCAAGGGTCATCTTTATTACAGCCCCCCCCGGGGGGGCAATGCTTGTCTAAGTGTTCGTCCAAACTAGAGCACCGTGCGGGACCATCCCTTGGCAACTTGGGTTACGTCGGTACCTGTACGCTTAGCTTATCCGGTGTTGCCCTGAGAACGAGATATGTGCAGCTCCTATCGGGATTGTCGGCGCATCGGGCGGCTTTGATGGTCTTGTTTTACCATTGTCGAAATGTCTTGTAAACCGGGATTCCGAGTCTGATCGGGTCTTCCTGGGAGAAGGTATATCCTTCGTTGATCGCGAGAGCTTGTCATGGGCTAAGTTGGGACACCCCTGCAGGGTATAATCTTTTGAAAGCCGTGCCTGTGGTTATAGGCAGATGGGAATTTGTTAATGTCCGGTTGTAGATAACTTGACACCAGATCCGAATTAAAACGCATCAACCATGTGTGTAGCCGTGATGGTATCTTTTCAGCGGAGTCCGGGAAGTGAACACAGTTTTTGGGTTATGTTTGACGTAAGTAGGAGTTCAGGATCACTTCTTGATCATTACTAGTTGACGACCGTTCCGCTTGCTCTCTTCTCGCTCTTATTTGCGTATGTTAGCCACCATATATGCTTAGTCGCTGCTGCAACCTCACCACTTTACCCCTTCCTTTCCCTTTAAGCTTTGCTAGTCTTGATACCCATGGTAATGGGATTGCTGAGTCCTCGTGGCTCACAGATTACTACAACAACAGTTGCAGGTACAGATTTTGCGATGGCCATGACGCGAGAGCGATGTTTGCTTGATTTGGATTTCTTCTTCTGCTTCTTCTTCGATCAGGGGATAGGTTCCAGGTCGGCAGCCTGGGCTAGCAGGTGGATGTCGTTTGAGTTTCTGTTTGTGTTTCATCCGTAGTCGGATGTTGCTCTTATGTATTGTGATGTTGTATTCGTGTGGCATTATATGCCTTATGTATGTACCACCATCTATTATGTAATGTTGATGTAATGATATCCACCTTGCAAAAGCGTTTCAATATGCGGGTCTATCCTTGGTGGGACCTTCGAGTTCCTTTTGGATAGGGTCGCATATTGGGCGTGACAAGTTGGTATCAGAGCCTCGACCGACCCTAGGAGCCCCCTTGATTGATCGTGTAGTTTGGCCGCTGTCGAGTCTAGAAGAAAACTGTTTTTAGGAGTCTAGTTATATCAGAGAGTAGGAATTCTTTTTACTCCTCAGCCCCTTCGTTGCTCTGGTGAGGAATCTTGACGTAGGTGTTTTGAATTCCCCTTGAAATTTTTCTTTAGGATCACGCAGTTGATTTTCCGATCGTTGGTTCTCAGCTCTTTTCATCTGGTGCATTTCTCGCCAAGTTGACTCGAGCCTCTTCATCTTTGCCAAGTTCAATCCTCAGTTGTTTTCTTTTCCCACCCGCCCTCCCTTTTTCATATCAGAGCCGAAGTCCGTAATCGAGTATCCATCCTACTCGTGCGAAGTCTTTGCTTTCTTTCCTCAATGATTTCAACCGGTGTTTTCTCTTCAAGTTGTTCGTCGATTCCCCCTTCCAAGTTGCCTTTGTTTTCCCGCCCTCCCACCCTTTTCTTCCCATAGTTTGAGTCTCTGTCGAGCATCAATTTCATTCTTGTGGAGCCTCTTCAGTCTTTCGTCAATTATTTCAACCGGTGAATTCTCGCTTCATTTGACATTCGTCATCTCTTTTTCTTCTCCGGTGGATTCAATTCTAATTTTCGGTAGTGATTATATTCTTTCCCTTGGCTCAAGTGTTTTCCCTGCTCGTTCACCTCTCGCCATTTAACTATCCCAGAGTTTGGAAGACATCTCAGGAGATTCGTCTGTGTTCCAATTGATTCGAGGTTGTCACCTCATTCAAATATTTCAATTGTTCCGGTGCATCATCTATCTTTTCAACAATCCTTTTCAACAGCGTTTTCTATTAGTGGCCCTAACCCACAGGTCTTTTTCCAGGATCTTACCTGACTGTTCTAATTCGCCTGAGTTATTCTCAATTCTTTCCAAGTGTGACATAAGTATGATTTTCATTAGTCAGATCTTTTCCAAGATCAATTCAAATCATTTTCATTGTTGCCTCAACCTCTTCGCTTTTCATTCTCCCGGAGTATCTCAGCAATTTTGGTGATGTTTCTCGTCGTCATTTGAAGATCGAAGAAGAGTTTTCATATCATCCTCTCGAATTATTTCAGTTTGTCAGATATTCTTTCTTACCCATCCGGAGTATTTCAAAAGTTGATTTCTGTTTCCTTTCACCGGAGGCCATCGTTCCAGAAGAATTCTTCGTCCTCACATTTCAGCTACCGTTATCCAAATTATCCCGGTGCTTCATTCAAATGTTCTTTAATCAGCTCATGATCTCTTTGTTCTTTTGCATCTAAATCCCCTCTAACATATTTGTTCTTCTAATTCTTCCCGGTGATTTAGTCTCTTTCATCAGTCATTTCTCGAATTCTTATGGTGGTTCATTCAGATTCTTTTTCCTTTGCTATCGTATCAATCCATTCCTTCTTTCAATCCTACCGGTGGTTCATGAAGACCTTCTCAAGTTTGCGATATGTCACTTCTCAATCTTTTTCAAGAAGAATAAGTAGTATGAAAAATCCTTTGCTTGTCATCAATTTAATTTGATGAAGGATAAGCATACAATAAATCTTATTCTTATTCTATTCAAGTGAGTAATCCCTTCCTTCGGAGTTTGTTCTTGATGAATAAATTATAGTTCCTAGTGTTTTCATCTTTTCTTTTCCGGAGTTCAAATTTCCTCGACCATTTCGTCGGAACCTCCATCTAAATCATCGCAAGCTTTATTCTTATTCTTTCATCCTTCATTCTATCTCATCTTCCTCTCATCACCGGAGTTCTTCATGGTGGTTCTTCATGATTTAATTCATTTTTCAAGAGTTCATCAAGTATCATTCCATCCTCTCAAGCTCATGTTCTATTCTTTCCTTGTTCAACCGGAGTGCTACCTAAATACTTCAGTCTTATTCGTCTCTTATCTTGTTCTAACCGGAGTGGTTTCAGAGTCTATTTGATTCCGTGAGCTTTCGATTCTCGTCATTCTCGTCGTTCCTCTCTTCTTATCGAGTGCTCTCGATTCTTTGCTTCTTCTCTTGAGTTCTTGTTTCACCACATCCCTTTTCTCTTCCGTCTCAGTCCTAAGATCTCGGGACGAGATCTCTTGTTAGTGGAGGAGTGTTGTAACGCCCCGGATTCGATGCGCCAGGTGGCTGCCAGTTATTCGTCGTAGTTGCCATGTCATTTGCTTGCGTGTTGCATTTTTCCATGTCATAATTTGCATTGTGTCATCATGTGCATTGCATTGCGTTGCATACGTGTTCGTTTCATGCACCCGAGCATTTTCCCCGTTGTCCGTTTCGCAATTCAGCACTCCTATGCCCTCCGGCGTTCCCCTTTTGTCTCCTGTTGTGAGTGGGTGTTAAACGTTCTCGGAATGGCCCAAGGTTTACCAAGCGGCCTTGGTATAGCACCGGTAGACCGCCTGTCAAGTTTCGTGCCATTTGGAGGTCGTTTGATACTCCAACGGTTAACCGAGGGACCGAAAAGGCCTCGTGTGTGTTGCAGCCCAACACCCCTCCAAAGTGGCCCAAAACCCATCTAACTCCCCTCCATGATCTCGGTCGTTTGATCACGATCGCGTGGCAGAAAATCGCTCCTCATTTGGACTCTCCTAGCTCTCAGAATCTATAAATAGACCCTCCCCGTCCTAATTCACGGATGATTCCTCCCGAAACCCTAGATCCATCCCTCCCAGCGGCAGCAGATCCTCTCCTTCCTCGGATCCCGTGCAAAGCCACCCCGCCACCGCCACTTGTTGCCGGCCCAGAGGCCAGCCACCGCCTGCGCCGCCCACCTCAGCCACTCCCCGTGCGCCACCTAGCCTACCCGCGCCCCAGCCTCCCTCCTCCACCGCGCGGCCCTGCAGGCCCACGGGAAGCCCATCCCAGGCCACCCCAGGCCCAACCATCGCGCGCCCCGCGCCTCCCCGCTCTGGATCGATGCAGGAGCCCGATCCCGCAGCTCCTCCTCATCTCCCACCCGCCACCGCCGACACACGGCCATAGGAGGTCGCCGGAGCAGCGTCCAGGTCACCGGAGCCCTGATCTGCCGCCCCTCTCCCTCTCCTTCCTCTTCCCCCGTGCTCATCTCCCTCTCTCTCCCGTGATGCAGAAGGCCACCATGGGAGGCGAGCTCCAAGTCCAGTCGCCGCCTCACCGGAGCGCCTCCAACCCCGCCTTGCCCGGATCCGGCAAGCCCGCGCCACCACGGACCCATTCCCGGCTGTCCCGAGCCCCGCCGGAGTCCCTGCTCGCCGCCCGCTGCCATTCCTCTTCTTCAACCCCCGACCTGGATCTTCCCCGTCGAGGTCCAGATTTTCTCTAAGTCCTGAAATTATTGCATTCTCATGCCATGTTCATCGCATCATATCTCCATGAATACTGCTCCGTTTTGTGCGTGTAATATGTCAAATTGTTCGCCTCAACGAGTACTTCACTTCATTCCATTGCATCATGTTCATTTGAGCTCATCTTGATGCCTGAATCTTCGTTGCAAGAGTGCTATGTGATGTTAATCTGCTGAAACTGTTATAACATGCTCATTTGTCTTTTTTGCCATGATTGATGTGTGCATCCTATGAGGTTGATGTCTACATGTGTTTTGATCTATGCCATGCCATATTTACAGTGATGTATGCCATGTATTTTTGTGATCTCTATGGTGACTAGTACAAGCATGCAAACTAGGCTTCGTGGTGTTGCTGATTTTAGTCCCTGTTCTGTTGTTATTTTGATGCCATGTAAACATGATGCTACATAGAGATACATGCATATTTTGAGATGCTTCAGTAAGGGTGTTTTGAACATATGGTTATTCTCTAGCCATTCATGCACCTGTTTGCAATTATGGAGTAGTCTAGCATGTCATTTTCGTGCTTTACTTTTGCTACAAAATGTTTCCTGGCAGATTGTTTACATGTTATTCAATTTAGCCAAGGTTGTTGTAGTTGATCCTTGCCTGCTATGAACTTGTTCTTGCCTTGGTTTGTTTCACAAACATGTCTTCTTGCTGATGCTATGCTTATCTTGTCATGCAATGACTTGTGGTGAGTGAATCAAGCTTGTTAAGTAAGGTACTTGCTGTTACTATTTTGCTAGGCTGAATCTATTATTTCATGATGCTATGTAAACCTGCTGCTACTAGTCATTCTATGCATAATCTGGAGATGTTCACTAAGGGTGTTTTGTTATACATGCCATGCTCTATCCATACATGCCCCTGGTAGCATTTATAGCTTGCTGTAACTTGTTGTAATCTTGCTCCAAAGTTGCTATATAATGTTGCTGTCAGCCTGTTAACATTAAGTTCAGTTGTTGCCATGATTGTTGCTAGTGATCCATGCACCCTATGAACTTGCTCTTGCCATTCTTAGCTTCATAATCATGTCTTATTACTATTGGTTGCCTTGCCATGCCATGTATTGCTCTGTGGTGAGTGGTACAAGCTCATCTAAATGCCTACTTATCGTTGTTCCTGCCATGTATGAATCTGTAATATAACTTGCTATGTTTACATGGGTGCCATCATATTTTCTGATCCTTTTGGCTCATGGTCAGTAAGGGACTTTTGTTCTATGAATTTAGTAGATTCATGACATGCTTTTGTTTGCCATCATAAGTTCCTGTAACATGTTGTTTGATAGCTCTGAACATTTTATCCTGGTGTTATTTTCTGCAAAGTCTGAACTGTTATTATTTGCAATCTTGCCATGTGTGTTTAAGCATGTTCTAGTGATTTCTGGAGATAGCTCAGTGTTCATGTTTTGTTATGCTTTACCTGTACATCATGTCCATGCCTTTTGTTTTCTTGTTGAGGTCCTGTAGCATGTTGTTTTGATGCTTGCAATATGCCTAGTTACTGTTTTGGACAGCTTGTCTTTTAAACTTGTTTCATGTGTGTGTGTTGAACCGTTGCTCCGTTTTGAGTGTGCTCTATATGAAACTTGCTTAGAATTGCATATAGTTTCATATTATCATGTTGCATCCATGTTTTGAGGTGTTTTCTTGGTGTTTGGGTGCATTTTGCATCAATGCCATGTTTGACTTGTTTTGCTCATATCTTCTAGGTCGTAGCTCCGAACTAAATGAACTTTATATGTAACTTGACTAGAATCTCGTGTAGATCATCTTGGTGCATCTTAACTTGCTGTTTAACAACTTGAACATAAGGTTTATTCAGATCTGGACCAATTTCGAAATATGCATACGAGGACTTACCGGAATTGTTATATGTTGTTCCCTGCCTCATTTAAACTTGCCTTGATGTGTTCCTCTTGTTTGCATCATCTCTTGTCATGAGTAGCTTCATGTAGTCTTGTCTTGCATCATGCTTATTGTGCATCATGTCTTGTTCATGTGTGATGTGTTTACTATGTTGTGTGCTTCTTCTCGATAGTTCCCGTTTCGTTGCGATTGTGAGGATTCGTTCGTCTACGCTTGGTTCGTCTTCGTGGCTTCATCCATTCGTCTTCTTCATGGACTCGTTCTTCTTCCTTGTGGGATTTCAGGCAAGATGACCGCTACCCTGGATCTCACTACTATCATTGCTATGCTAGTTGCTTCGTTCTATCGCTATGTTGCGCTACCTATCACCTGTTTATCAAGCCTTCCCAAATTGCCATGAACCTCTAACCTTTGACACCATTCCTAGCAAACCATTGCTTGGCTATGTTACCGCTTTGCTCAGCCCCTCTTATAGCGTTGCTAGTTGCAGGTGAAGTTGAAGATTGCTCCATGGTGGACAGGATTATGTTGGGATATCACAATATCTCTTATTTAATTAATGCATCTATATATTTGGTAAAGGGTGGAAGGCTCGGCCTTATGCCTGGTGTTTTGTTCCACTCTTGCCGCCCTAGTTTCCGTCATACCGGTGTTATGTTCCCGGATTTTGCGTTCCTTATGCGGTCGGGTGATTTATGGGACCCCCTTGACAGTTCGCTTTGAATAAAACTCCTCCAGCAAGGCCCAACATTGGTTTTACCATTTGCCTCACCACCACCTATATTTCCCTTGGGAGTAATTAACCCAAGGGTCATCTTTATTACAGCCCCCCCCGGGGGGGGGCAATGCTTGTCTAAGTGTTGGTCCAAACTAGAGCACCGTGCTGGACCATCCCTTGGCAACTTGGGTTACGTCGGTACCTGTACGCTTAGCTTATCCGGTGTTGCCCTGAGAATGAGATATGTGCATCTCCTATCAGGATTGTCGGTGCATCGGGCGGCTTTGCTGGTCTTGTTTTACCATTGTCGAAATGTCTTGTAAACCGGGATTCCGAGTCTGATCGGGTCTTCCTGGGAGAAGGTATATCCTTCGTTGATCGCGAGAGCTTGTCATGGGCTAAGTTGGGACACCCCTGCAGGGTATAATCTTTCGAAAGTCGTGCCTGCGGTTATAGGCAGATGGGAATTTGTTAATGTCCGGTTGTAGATAACTTGACACCAGATCTGAATTAAAACGCATCAACCGTGTGTGTAGCCGTGATGGTCTCTTTTCGGCGGAGTCCGGGAAGTGAACACAGTTTTTGGGTTATGTTTGACGTAAGTAGGAGTTCAGGATCACTTCTTGATCATTACTAGTTGATGACCGTTCCGCTTGCTCTCTTCTCGCTCTTATTTGCATATGTTAGCCACCATATATGCTTAGTCGCTGCTGCAACCTCACCACTTTACCCCTTCCTTTCCCTTTAAGCTTTGCTAGTCTTGATACCCATGGTAATGGGATTGCTGAGTCCTTGTGGCTCACTGATTACTCAAACAACAGTTGTAGGTACAGATTTTGCGATGGCCATGACGCGAGAGCGATGTTTGCTTGATTTGGAGTTCTTCTTATGCTTCTTCTTCGATCAGGGGATAGGTTCCAGGTCGGCAGCCTGGGCTAGCAGGGTGGATGTCGTTTGAGTTTCTGTTTGTGTTTCATCCGTAGTCGGATGTTGCTCTTATGTATTGTGATGTTGTATTCGTGTGGCATTGTATGACTTATGTATGTACCCCCATCTATTATGTAATGTTGATGTAGTGATATCCACCTTGCAAAAGCGTTTCAATATGCAGGTCTATCCTTGGTGGGACCTTCGAGTTCCTTTTGGATAGGGTCGCATATTGTGCGTGACAAGTTGGTATCAGAGCCTCGACCGACCCTAGGAGCCCCCTTGATTGATCGTGTAGTTTGGCCGCTGTCGAGTCTAGAAGAAAACTGTTTTTCGGAGTCTAGTTATATCAAAGAGTAGGAATTCTTTTTACTCCTCAGCCCCTACGTCGCTCTGGTGAGGAATCTTGACGTAGGTGTTTTGAATTACTCCTCTTCCCCTTCAAATTTTTCTTTAGGATCACGTAGTTGGTTTTCCGATCGTTGGTTCTCAGCTCTTTTCATCCGGTGCATTTCTCGCCAAGTTGACTCGAGCCTCTTCATCTTTGCCAAGTTCAATCCTCAGTTGTTTTCTTTTCCCACCCGCCCTCCCTTTTTCATATCAGAGCCAGAGTCCGTAATCGAGTATCCATCCTACTCGTGCGAAGTCTTTGCTTTCTTTCCTCAATGATTTCAACCGGTGTTTTCTCTTCAAATTGTTCATCGATTCCCCC
>NC_057813.1:483133105-483157196 GCF_018294505.1 Triticum aestivum
CCTTTTCTTCCCGGAGTTTGAGTCTCTGTCGAGCATCAATTTCATTCTTGTGGAGCCTCTTCAGTCTTTCGTCAATTATTTCAACCGGTGAATTCTCGCTTCATTTGACATTCGTCATCTCTTTTTCTTCTCCGGTGGATTCAATTCTAATTTTCGGTAGTGATTATATTCTTTCCCTTGGCTCAAGTGTTTTCCCTGCTCGTTCGCCTCTCGCCATTTAACTATCCCAGAGTTCGGAAGACATCTCAGGAGATTCGTCTGTGTTCCAATTGATTCGAGGTTGTCACCTCATTCAAATATTTCAATTGTTCCGGTGCATCATCTATCTTTTCAACAATCCTTTTCAACAGCGTTTTCTATTAGTGGGCCCTAACCCACAGGTGTTTTTCCAGGATCTTACCTGACTCTTCTAATTCGCCGGAGTTATTCTCAATTCTTTCCAAGTGTGACGTAAGTATGATTTTCATTAGTCAGATCTTTTCCAAGATCAATTCAAATCATTTTCATTGTTGCCTCAACCTCTTCGCTTTTCATTCTCCCGGAGTATCTCAGCAATTTTGGTGATGTTTCTCGTCGTCATTTGAAGATCGAAGAAGAGTTTTCATATCATCCTCTCGAATTATTTCAGTTTGTCAGATATTCTTTCTTACCCATCCGGAGTATTTCAAAAGTTGATTTCTGTTTCCTTTCACCGGAGGCCATCGTTCCAGAAGAATTCTTCGTCCTCACATTTCAGCTACCGTTATCCAAATTATCCCGGTGCTTCATTCAAATGTTCTTTAATCAGCTCATGATCTCTTTGTTCTTTTGCATCTAAATCCCCTCTAACATATTTGTTCTTCTAATTCTTCCCGGTGATTTAGTCTCTTTCATCAGTCATTTCTCGAATTCTTATGGTGGTTCATTCAGATTCTTTTTCCTTTGCTATCGTATCAATCCATTCCTTCTTTCAATCCTACTGGTGGTTCATGAAGACCTTCTCAAGTTTGCGATATGTCACTTCTCAATCTTTTTCAAGAAGAATAAGTAGTATGAAAAATCCTTTGCTTGTCATCAATTTAATTTGATGAAGGATAAGCATACAATAAATCTTATTCTTATTCTATTCAAGTGAGTAATCCCTTCCTTCGGAGTTTGTTCTTGATGAATAAATTATAGTTCCTAGTGTTTTCATCTTTTCTTTTCCGGAGTTCAAATTTCCTCGACCATTTCGTCGGAACCTCCATCTAAATCATCGCAAGCTTTATTCTTATTCTTTCATCCTTCATTCTATCTCATCTTCCTCTCATCACCGGAGTTCTTCATGGTGGTTCTTCATGATTTAATTCATTTTTCAAGAGTTCATCAAGTATCATTCCATCCTCTCAAGCTCATGTTCTATTCTTTCCTTGTTCAACCGGAGTGCTACCTAAATACTTCAGTCTTATTCGTCTCTTATCTTGTTCTAACCGGAGTGGTTTCAGAGTCTATTTGATTCCGTGAGCTTTCGATTCTCGTCATTCTCGTCGTTCCTCTCTTCTTATCGAGTGCTCTCGATTCTTTGCTTCTTCTCTTGAGTTCTTGTTTCACCACATCCCTTTTCTCTTCCGTCTCAGTCCTAAGATCTCGGGACGAGATCTCTTGTTAGTGGAGGAGTGTTGTAACGCCCCGGATTCGATGCGCCAGGTGTCTGCCAGTTATTCGTCGTAGTTGCCATGTCATTTGCTTGCGTGTTGCATTTTGCCATGTCATAATTTGCATTGTGTCATCATGTGCATTGCATTGCGTTGCATACGTGTTCGTTTCATGCACCCGAGCATTTTCCCCGTTGTCCGTTTCGCAATTCAGCACTCCTATGCCCTCCGGCGTTCCCCTTTTGTCTCCTGTTGTGAGTGGGTGTTAAACGTTCTCAGAATGGCCCAAGGTTTACCAAGCGGCCTTGGTATAGCACCGGTAGACCGCCTGTCAAGTTTCGTGCCATTTGGAGGTCGTTTGATACTCCAACGGTTAACCGAGGGACCGAAAAGGCCTCGTGTGTGTTGCAGCCCAACACCCCTCCAAAGTGGCCCAAAACCCATCTAACTCCCCTCCATGCTCTCGGTCGTTCGATCACGATCGCATAGCCGAAAACCACTCCTCATTTGGACTCTCCTAGCTCCCAGAATCTATAAATAGACCCTCCCCGTCCTAATTCACGGATGATTCCTCCCGTAACCCTAGATCCATCCCTCCCAGTGGTAGCAGATCCTCTCCTTCCTTGGATCCCGTGCAAAGCCACCCCGCCGCCGCCACTTGTCTCCGGCCCAGAGGCCAGCCACCACCTGCGCCGCCCTCCTCAGCCACTCCCCGTGCGCCACCTAGCCTACCCGCGCCCCAGCCTCCCTCCTCCACTGCGCGGCCCTGCAGGCCCACGGGAAGCCCATCCCGGGCCACCCCAGGCCCAACCATCGCGCGCCCCGCGCCTCCCCACTCTGGATCGGGGAAGGAGCCCGATCCTGCAGCTCCTCCTCGTCTCCCACCCGCCACCGCCGACGCGCGGCCACAAGAGGTCACCGGAGCAGCGTCGAGGTCGCGGGAGCCCTAATCTGCCGCCCCTCTCCCTCTCCTTCCTCTTCCCCTATGCTCATCTCCCTCTCTCTCCCGTGATGCAGAAGGCCACCATGGGAGGCAAGCTCCAAGTCCAGCCGCCGCCTCACCGGAGCGCCTCCAACCCCGCCTTGCCCGGATCCGGCAAGCCCGCGCCACCACGGACCCATTCCCGGCTGTCCCGAGCCCCGCCGGAGTCCCTGCTCGCCGCCCGCTGCCATTCCTCTTCTTCAACCCCCGACCTGGATCTTCCCCGTCGAGGTCCAGATTTTCTCAAAGTCCTGAAATTATTGCATTCTCATGCCATGTTCATCGCATCAAATCTCCATGCATATTGCTCCGTTTTGTGCGTGTAATATGTCAGATTGTTCGTCTCAACGAGTACTTCACTTCATTCCATTGCATCATGTTCATTCAACCTCATCTTGATGCCTGCATCTTCGTTGCAAGAGTGCTATGTGATGTTAATCTGCTGAAACTGTTATAACATGCTCATTTGTCTTTTTTGCCATGATTGATGTGTGCATCCTATGAGGTTGATGTCTACATGTGTTTTGATCTATGCCATGCCATATTTACAGTGATGTATGCCATGTATTTTTGTGATCTCTGTGGTGACTAGTACAAGCATGCAAACTAGGCTTCGTGTTGTTGTTGATTTTAGTCCATGTTCTGATGTTATTTTGATGCCATGTAAACATGATGCTACAGAGAGATACATGCATATTTTGAGATGCTTCAGTAAGGGTGTTTTAAACATATGGTTATTCTCTAGCCATTCATGCCCCTGTTTGCAATTATGGAGTAGTCTAGCATGTCATTTTCATGCTCTACTTTTGCTACAAAATGTTTCCTGGCAGATTGTTTACATGTTATTCAATTTTGCCAAGGTTGTTGTAGTTGATCCTTGCATGCTATGAACTTGTTCTTGCCTTGGTTTGTTTCACAAACATGTCTTCTTGCTGATGCTA
The DNA here is from genome assembly GCF_018294505.1 of Triticum aestivum. NCBI lineage: Eukaryota > Viridiplantae > Streptophyta > Magnoliopsida > Poales > Poaceae > Triticum > Triticum aestivum. Next base: position 483,136,642 of record NC_057813.1, read on the forward strand.
TGCTTATCTTGTCATGCAATGACTTGTGGTGAGTGAATCAAGCTTGTTAAGTAAGGTACTTGCTGTTACTGTTTTGCTAGGCTGAATCTGTTATTTCATGATGCTATGTAAACCTGCTGCGACTAGTCATTTTATGCATAATCTGGAGATGTTCACTAAGGGTGTTTTGTTATACATGTCATGCTCTATCCATACATGCCCCCGGTAGCATTTATAGCTTGCTGTAACTTGTTGTAATCTTGCTCCAAAGTTGCTATATAATGTTGCTGTCAGCCTGTTAACATTAAGTTCAGTTGCCATGATTGTTGCTAGTGATCCATGCACCGTATGAACTTGCTCTTGCCATGCTTAGCTTCATAATCATGTCTTCTTACTGTTGGTTGCCTTGCCATGCCATGTATTTCTCTGTGGTGAGTGGTACAAGCTCATCTACATGCCTACTTATCGTTGTTCCTGCCATGTATGAATCTGTAATATAACTTGCTATGTTTACATGGGTGCCATCATATTTTCTGATCCTTTTTGGCTCATGGTCAGTAAGGGACTTTTGTTCTATGCATTTAGTTGATTCATGACATGCTTTTGTTTGCCATGATAAGTTCCTGTAACATGTTGTTTGATAGCTCTGAACATTGCAACCTGATGTTATTTTCTGCAAAGTCTGAACTGTTATTATTTGCAATCTGGCCATGTGTGTTTAAGCATGTTCTAGTGATTTCTGGAGATAGCTCAGTGTTCATGTTTTGTTATGCTTTACCTGTACATCATGTCCATGCCTTTCGTTTTCTTGTTGAGGTCCTGTAGCATGTTGTTTTGATGCTTGCAATATGCCTAGTTGCTGTTTTGGACAGCTTGTCTTTTAAACTTGTTTCATGTGTGTGTTGAACCGTTGCTCCGTTTTGAGTGTGCTCTATATGAAACTTGCTTAGAATTGCATATAGTTTCATATTATCATGTTGCACCCATGTTTTGAGGTGTTTGCTTGGTGTTTGGGTGCATTTCGCATCAATGCCATGTTTGACTTGTTTTGCTCATATCTTCTAGGCCGTAGCTCCGAACTAAATGAACTTTATATGTAACTTGACTAGAATCTCGTGTAGATCATCTTGTGCATCTTAAGTTGCTGTTTAACAACTTGAACATAAGGTTTATTCAGATCTGGATCAATTTCGAAATAGGCATATGAGGACTTACCGGAATTGTTATATGTTGTTACCTGCCTCATTTAAACTTGCCTTGATGTGTTCCTCTTTTTTGCATCATCTCTTGTCATGAGTAGCTTCATGTAGTCTTGTCTTGCATCATGCTTGTTGTGGATCATGTCTTGTTCATGTGTGGTGTGTTTACTATGTTGTGTGCTTCTTCTCGCTAGTTCCCGTTTCGTTGCGATCGTGAGGATTCGTTCGTCTACGCTTGGTTCATCTTCGTGGCTTCATCCGTTCGTCTTCTTCATGGACTCGTTCTTCTTCCTTGCGGGATTTCAGGCAAGATGACCGCTACCATGGATCTCACTACTATCATTGTTATGCTAGTTGCTTTGTTCTATCGCTATGCTGCACTACCTATCACCTGTTTATCAAGCCTTCCCAAATTGCCATGAACCTCTAACCTTTGACCACATTCCTAGCAAACCATTGCTTGGCTATGTTACCGCTTTGCTCAGCCCCTCTTATAGCGTTGCTAGTTGCAGGTGAAGTTGAAGATTGCTCCATGGTGGAAAGGATTATGTTGGGATATCACAATATCTCTTATTTAATTAATGCATCTATATATTTGGTAAAGGGTGGAAGGCTCGGCCTTATGCCTGGTGTTTTGTTCCACTCTTGTCGCCCTAGTTTCCGTCATACCGGTGTTATGTTCCCGGATTTTGCGTTCCTTACGCGGTCGGGTGATTTATGGGACCCCCTTGACAGTTCGCTTTGAATAAAACTCCTCCAGCAAGGCCCAACATTGGTTTTACCATTTGCCTCACCACCACCTATATTTCCCTTGGGAGTAATTAACCCAAGGGTCATCTTTATTACAGCCCCCCCCCCCGGGCCAATGCTTGTCTAAGTGTTGGTCCAAACTAGAGCACCATGCAGGACCATCCCTTGGCAACTTGGGTTACGTCGGTACCTGTACGCTTAGCTTATCCGGTGTTGCCCTAAGAACGAGATATGTGCAGCTCCTATCGGGATTGTCGGTGCATCGGGCGGCTTTGCTGGTCTTGTTTTACCATTGTCGAAATGTCTTGTAAACCGGGATTCCGAGTCTGATCGGGTCTTCCTGGAGAAGGTATATCCTTCGTTGATCACGAGAGCTTGTCATGGGCTAAGTTGGGACACCCCTGCAGGGTATAATCTTTCGAAAGCCGTGCCTGCGGTTATAGGCAGATGGGAATTTGTTAATGTCCGGTTGTAGATAACTTGACACCAGATCCGAATTAAAATGCATCAACCGTGTGTGTAGCCGTGATGGTCTCTTTTCGGCGGAGTCCGGGAAGTGAACACGGTTTTTGGGTTATGTTTGACGTAAGTAGGAGTTCAGGATCACTTCTTGATCATTACTTGTTGTCGACCGTTCTGCTTGCTCTCTTCTCGCTCTTATTTGCGTATGTTAGCCACCATATATACTTAGTCGCTGCTGCAACCTCACCACTTTATCCCTTCCTTTCCCTTTAAGCTTTGCTAGTCTTGATACCCATGGTAATGGGATTGCTGAGTCCTCGTGGCTCACAGATTTCTACAACAACAGTTGCAGGTACAGATTTTGCGATGGCCATGACGCGAGAGCGATGTTTGCTTGATTTGGAGTTCTTCTTCTGCTTCTTCTTCGATCAGGGGATAGGTTCCAGGTCGGCAGCCTGGGCTAGCAGGGTGGATGTCGTTTGAGTTTCTGTTTGTGTTTCATCCATAGTCGGATATTGCTCTTATGTATTGTGATGTTGTATTCGTGTGGCATTGTATGCCTTTTGTATGTACCCCCATCTATTATGTAATGTTGATGTAATGATATCCACCTTGCAAAAGCGTTTCAATATGCGGGTCTATCCTTGGTGGGACCTTCGAGTTCCTTTTGGATAGGGTCGCATATTGGGCGTGACAACTATGTACTAAATACAGGAAGGCATGTCACATTAACAGGTATAATGCATAAGCTAAGCAGACTAGCACATGCAGTTTAACCAGATTGGAAGAATTACAATCTAGACACCATATGCAACATGCAACCACATATCACGCTGCCATGTTAGAGCAAGCACCTACGATGCTAGTGTATGGGAAATGTTGTAATCAACTACAGAGCTACGTTCACTATCTTCATCTAGCATTTCTGTTTCTTGAGAATCATCTCTGGAGGCTGATGCTGCATTCTTTAAATGAAGAGTAGTCCCCTTGCCTGCCTGCCTCGTCATAAGTGATTGATGAGGGATACACAAGAACATTAGTTTGATTAAAGAACATGGTTAATACACAGATGTACTAGTATGTACCAAAAACAGAAAGGCATGTCATATTTATAGATGTACTAGTAAGCTAAGAAGATGCAATTTAACCAAATTGGAAGCAATACAAGCTAGACATCCGGCTGGAGTGATGAGCATGATCATCTAGGACCTGAGAGCCTGGTGGGAGGAGAGCTGCTTCACCACCATCGCAGCTTTTTAGTTGGCTTCCAGGTGATGCCTATCTTTGCTGGGCTTGTCACTGGCTCAGCTAGTGCCCTGACTAGCTATTTGTCTTCTGGTGCTCACGGGATGGTGGTTCATGTAAAAAAATATCTTTCCTTTCGAATACAAGCTAGACACCATATGGAACATGCAACCACATATGACACCGCGAAGTTAAAGCAAGCACCTGGGATGGTGGTTCATTGCGAGCGAGGTCATCAACTCTAGATCTACATTTACTGTCTCCATCTGCTGACATTGCACCCTTTATAACACTGTAACATGTCGTGCCTAACCGCGAACAAAGCTGGTTCAACTTCTCTCTTTTATTTTTTGCTTCTCTTTTGGCAGACTCTGAAATACCCTTGCATAAAAACACAATAGTGAGAGTATGGGTGAAGTGTGTGCAGAACTAGTGCACTGTAAAAGTAGCAGATAGCAGGTGGCTGAAAAATAAATGACAGGAGACATATGATAGCTCTACAACATTGCATGGCAAACAAAATTAGATTCTACTCCGTATGATTTTGTAATATATGAGCACAAGAAATGCAGGTACTCCTCCAGCACACCACCACATGTGGTCATATCTAAGATAACAGTCGACTGAAAATAAATAGGTCAGTCGATTTTTTTAATGAACCGTCTGATCTATAAGGAACGGGCAGATGGCCTTCGTCTACCTCCCGCCAGTCACTATTGACGATCTTTCTCGAACCGCCAGTGACCACCGGCCTAGACCCTTGCCTCCGCCGCCCCGCCCTCCCATTGACCTCACACCACCGTCGTGCTTGGCAGCGCCCCCAGGCCATCCCTTTAATCCCGGCCGACCTCCAGATCAGGCACCAGTAGCTCTAGGCCGCACACGCCCCTAAGATAAACACCAAGGCGCTGCTTCCCCGGCGTAATAGGTGTACTAGCCCCTGTTACGCCGGGGAATGCTTCCGTTAATTGGGAATCAACTGGCCAGAAATTGAAATTCAGGGGGCGACGGACCTCTAGGTAAGGTGAAATACTATATGAGGAGAAACCTTGTGCATCACGAGTTACTAGGAACATCTAGTATCAAGAAGAAGCGGTCAACTAGTGTCTTCTATGGGATGAATACCGTGCAAGAAGAGATGTAAGATTTGCACGAATAAGGGAAGAGGAGTACCTTTTTCGGTTCCCGGTGTGGTCACCTCCACATGTCGTGCCAATCATCTTCTTTTTACCAGGGAAACCGATGTTCTGGAGGGTGCAGGCTTGGACGAACCCATGGCCAAATTGTTGACTGAGTTGTTGTGGCCGTATGTCGGCGGAGGGGAAGCAGATCCGAGGCGGCGAAGGACGGCGTAGCAGGAACAGCTCCGGTGCGGTGGAGGGTGGCGAAGTTGGAGCGGCAACGGTGCGGCGCAGGACAGCGTGGTTGAACTGGCTTGGGTACAGACAGCTCGGCCTTGGCTTCAACTACTAGCCGTGGAGGGCGTTGCGGTTGAGGTTGCGGTGGACGACGACGTCGAGGTATCGGCTCCGGCGTGATGGAGGAGGGCGGCGGTTGATGGGTGGGATGGGGTGGTGGACGGAGGACGTCGGGGTTTCGCGGCTGGTGGAGAGGTAGTTTTGGCGCCCACGGAGTACGAATGGGGAATCGTACGGGTGGGGGGAACCATGTTTCGGTCTGGGACGCGCTTGTTTTTGGCTTTTTGAACAGAAGATGGGACGCGCTTGTTCGAAATTTGGGGAAAGTACAAACGTTGCCCCCCTCTTAAATTTGGGACCTACTGCGGGTCGAGGGTAGGATGGTAATCCCAGGTGTCCCAAATAGTGGGCGGGAGCGATTTTGGCCGCGCGCATATGTGCTTAGGCGGCCATTGTGTATGAATGTTTTTCGGAGGCGGTTGCGTGGCGTCTAGATGAAGCTACAAACCTACCCCAGTTTAGACCTTTGGACATCGGGCCGGTAGGTTTCACGGGTCGGAGTTATTAGAAAAGTAATTTCCTTGTACTACCAAACATTGGTATCATGCGGTTTCGGGCGAGTAGAGGCTCTTTTGGCGCTTCATTCGAAATTTTGAAACACAAGCATTCACGTTTAAAGTACTCTTGAACTATGAGGATTGACCTAAATAGACAATGTTATATCTTGTATGTTTGAAAACCTCATTAAATTATCCGCTTCTTTTTGAAATTTTGACACTTGAAAATCCTATAACTATGATTATTTTGGAATGGAGGAGCTAAATTTGAATCTATTTTGTACACGACTACATATGCTATTATGTACAAAATCAGAGCAAAGATTGGTGCCCCCATAATTTAGGTATGGTTTACAAATGCCATGATATCAATTTTAAATAATTGAATGGACTTCATGTTGAATTTGATTTTTTAAACCACCTTAAGTTAAATTCAAATGTATGCTAGTTCATAGGTAGCTATTTATAATGTTCATTGTGTAACTTTCGTATGTATAATGTGCTTTACACACACAACATGAACTATACTCACGTTTATATTCGATTGCTAAAGCGATGCATTGTCTGGAGAACAAAATACTAACTATGTGGATCAATTGTGTCGAATAATAACATAGACATGCTCAAATTCGATAGAATCTAGATGTCTGATGGATCAATGACCACTCCTTACGCGAATTGCAAATATCATGATCCCATCCTAATATTTGGATACAATTTATATCTTTAATCAATGTGTACAGCAGTCTTTTACGTGTAGTTTCACTCTCCATCGATGGTCTCTCACACATGCTCACACACTCTCTCCCGAGGTGTCTTTCTCGCACACATGCTCTAGATATAACCCTCCCTCCCTCTCGTAACCATTTACAAATGTTTTCACTAACCTTTATCACAAGCACTCTTCCTCTTGCAAACATACACACGCACAATCCCCATCGACCCTTTCTATATACATGGACCTGCCTACGTGTCTCATGTACGCACATTATCTTTAGGCCTGTCTCTCACGCATTGTCTCACACCTCTCTTCCTAATCGACGAGTATGATTCTAGCAGAGCATTCTATAGGATGCCCCTTAAAGTTAGGTTGGGTGAATAGTAATATCAGAGATAAAGGGGTTACCTTAGTCCGAGAACCTAGGGTTACAAATCCTAGCCGGCTTTGTCAGTGGACACAGAGTCCTTCACATTTCTGCTATCTTTGTCTTGTACAACTAGTCATCCATGGGTCTTCCTAAATGCGTCACGGGCCGACCAATGTGGCGCAAGACGGAACCGAACGAAGGGCCTCACCTCGACCCACTGGACCTCTCGCGGTGACACACCCTCTGCCCCCACGTCTCATTATCTTCTCACACACACACATACCAACACAAACACCACACACACAGATAATTTCTCCTGGTGCCTCTATTCCCTCCCCCCTTGCATATACACACTCAAGGGAATGGAATCTCTCTCGTGACGTCATATTCGTCTCTCTCTCTCTAGATCACTCTCATTTCTCATGCTATCTCTCCCACGCCCCCACCCCCCGTCGGCCCCTCTATCCATGCCTCTCTCGAATACGTAATACACACACATACCTCTCTAGGCCCCGCCAAATGCATCAACTACACATTCACACATGTTACATCACGTACCCCACTGATCTAAAAAGCCCTCTCTTCACGTTTATTTCGCATACAACATTCCTTTTGAATAAAGTGTGGCCAAAAAATTATTTTAGAGTTTCTACATATATACAACATTACAAAGTTATATGGAGGAGTACGAACGCTAATTTGCATTGCATGGTGCCCACAATGATATTTATTCCGCACTGTGAATTTGTATATTTTTATACTATATACAAAATTAGTCATAATAAAGAGAAACGAAGAGCATCTCTCTCTCCATCACATACCACCCTGTACGCCCCTTTCACATATGCACACAAAACTATCTCCAGGTCCTCTAAAAGTAAGCCCCCAGAAAATTCACGCATGTTACATCTTTCTCTCGTGATATATGCAATGACGATCATTGTATTTGAAGCGAAAGCACGATACGTACATTGGACTTCAGAATCCACTCATTACGGTCACCATTTATGTTTAGTGGTTATTATATAGTCACGGGCTCACCGTACAACTCTGTATTTGCTCATGACATGACTAGTTGACCAGTTAAACGCTCCACGTGGCACCTCTAGTGTTGCATCACGTTATCTCACTACCATCATGCCCACCTGTCGACTTGTATCTACTCTACATCGACACTCTTATAAAATACATAAAATACACTCTTATAAAAAACAGAGTTGGTGATGATGGTGTGCCTGCCATCCTGCAATATAGGCCGTCTGATTTATATCTGACGGATAGGAAAGAAACTATGGCAATTTTGCAAAAAGGTACCCACACACCACTCCACATTTGCAAATAAGGCCTTCCCTCGTTCATCCTTTTATCTCACAATATAAACAAGTCATACAAATGCATCTTGATGTTACGTGCAACGCACGGGCATCTTGCTAGTAAGAATGAAAACAAACGATAAAAATATATTTGGACGGTGGTTCGAAGTCATGACCGCGGGCACAACGGACAAGGTGGCATTCTATTAGTATGCTGAGCCGTCTGTTTTAACACACAGGAGCTGGTGTGGTGATTATACACACACGCACGCATGCACATGAACTGCATCCACGCAACACTCACACAAACACATGCACCCACGCATGCACGCAACACTCACACGTACACACGCAGCCACGCACGCACGCAACACTCACACGCACACACGCACGCATGCATACACACACCAGTACACCACACGACTGTCGGATTTCGGGTTCCGGCAGACCCTTGATGTTCGAACTCTGGGGTGTGCGCGAAGATCTTTCCCCTACAACTCATGTTTCGATGCCTCGCAAGGAATCTAGGCTAGCAAGAAGAACACACAAAGGACACGAGGTTTATACTGGTTCAGGCCACCATTGTGGTGTAATACCCTACTCCATTGTGTGGTGTGTTGGATTGCCTCAGGGGCTGATGATGAACAATACAAAGGGAGAACAGCCTCGCGAGGGGCTGTTCTTGAGCTGGTGCGATGAACTGCTTGGGTGAGTTCAGTCGCTTCTCTCTAGTCTATGCGCAATCACGATCCGATCCCCCCTCTACTGTGGTGGCTAGTCCTATTTATAGAGGGAGGCCCTGGGCCTCTTCCCAAATAATGAGCGGGAAGGACACCAAAAATTGGCCATTTTGAAGGGGAACATCTAGTACACTTATCCTGACTAAAGTTGGTCTTCGACTGCCAAAGACTCTGGCGGTGACGCTGTCCTGGGCTCCACGATGACTTCCATCCTGCCGCTCTCCTGGTCTTGGTCTTGTTGCACCAAAACGGTAACCTTTGCCTGATGCCTTGGCATGTGCTTGCCCCCTTTGCACCAAAGGGGAAACAAGGACACTGCGCAGGCCGGTGCCTGCCTGGCGCGCGCCTGGTCTCGATCGTCATGGCTTGCGTCACGGGCTCCTCGCGAGGTGCCCTGCCTTGATCTCTCCGCCCCCTCGTGAGCCTGCCTGATGAGGCTGCTCCTGAGGAAGCTTTCTGTCGTCAGCCCTGCGAGGCTTGGTCCCTCGAGAGGGTCTTGAGCTTGAGCTGATGAAGCTGGGCTGCACTGGGCCCCCACTTGAGCCACGCCGCAGGCCGTAGGCAGGCAAGTCTGGGGACCCCCGTTCCCAGAACGCCGACAGTAGCCCCGGGGCCCAAGGCATGCCCGGACTTGGCTTAGCAGAGAAGCGAAGGGTCAAGTGCGATGCGCCGCAGGCCCCCATAGCCTGCAGCCTTGGGCGCCGCGTGGCGGTTGATTGGACGTGGGCGTCTCCGCTTCCCCATGATGCCTCATTACACGCCCGGTTAGGCGGACCCGTGGTTGCACACAGCCATTCCCCTTTCGTCGTCCGCGTGCTTCCTGCCCTTCTTTCTTCCTAAGGCTCCAATCTCCGCCTCCAATCCAACTCGAACTCCTTCCCCGTCCCATTGCCATGGCGCCAACGAAGAAGGAAAAGGGGAAGAAGCCCGCGCCTTCACCCCGCTCGCCTTCGGTGGCGGCCCCCGCCGTTGATCGGTCAATCATACTCAATCCTGAAGCCTTGAACAAGGTCCGCTCTGCCCTTGCCACCATCTTCAACAAGTGCAGCAGGACCACGGTCTGGCCTGCGTCCCATGCCTCCTTTGATAGGGTCATCACGGAGGTCCGGTTCTTCGCCGATGCCCTGTGGGCGGGTCTGGTTCCCCCCTTTTCCGCTTTCTTCAACGCGGTGTTCTCCCATTATCAGATCCACATGATGCACCTCGGGCCTGAGCCCATTACCCTCCTGGCTGTCTTCGCTTTTGTTTGCGAGGCAATGGTGGGAATTCCTCCTTCCGTTGCCCTGATGTGCCATTTCTTCTCTTTGCGCCTGAGCGACCCCACTCAATGCTTGGGGTGTGTGAGCTTCCTCGCTGTTCCGGAGACGGCTGCTACGGGGATCGATTTCGGCCTTCCTCCTCCTGAGGCCAGGTTCAGAGAGCGGTGGATGTATGTGGATGTCGGAGTGCCCAGCCCCCTGCTCTCGCACCCAACCTTGCCTGTTGTTCCCAACTCAGGCTGGGGTCAGGACACGCTCGTGAGCCCCCGGCTCGCCTTCGTCTGGCGCTGCTTCCAGAGTTTGAGGGCGCTCGATGTGACGACACCCAAGGTGGTGAAGGAGTTCCTCCAACATCGCATTGCTCCTCTCCAGTGCCACTCTTGCCGGATGTGGGACTTTGCGGGGCACAAAGACCGCATGCGGCTTCAGGAGGAGGACCTGGCGCCTGAAGTGCTGCGGACGGTGCTCAGGGTCCTGACTGGCGACCCTTCCCCAGGAAGCCTTCGACACGATGCTGCCCTCTTGTATCTTTGCTCGGACAGGGCCGATTGTGAGGCAGATGCCCAACTTTGATGAGTGGGGGCTGCACCCGGCTGGCCTCACGGGACCCTGCGAGAACCCAGTTGTTGTGGTTGCCCTTCCAGTCGTCCACGACAGTCCTTCCTCAGGCGATGGAGCGGGGAGGCAAGAACCAGCGGGAGCTGAGGGGGCTGACGTCGAGGTGCTGACGCCGCGCGGAGCCCCGAAGGCAGCATCCCCTGAAGCCCATCCTGGAGCAGTGGCTGGCGTGGAGTTGTGGCCTACGGCTCCCGAGGCCGGGGATTTCGAGGCCCCAACTGTTCCTCGTGAGGCGACGCCTGGCGGCGTCCCCCAGGCCGGTTCCCTCGGTGCTGATCACCTTGACGCCTCATCCATGCCGCAGGCCGACCCTTGCGCCGAGCGCTTAGGTCGGTTCCACGTAGACTTCGAGGCCCTCCGCAAGAGGAAGGGGGCCTTGGGTGGCGATGATCACCCTTGTCCCCTGTTGAAGCGCACGAAGTACTTTTCCATGGACGAGTAAGCCCTCTTCTTTCTCTACTCCTTTACCTCACTGGCCCTGCAGCTGATCGCGGCCTTTCAGGGCCCTTCCTGCCGAATTCGCGGAGACGGCCAAGGAGCCATCCCCCCAGGCTTTCTCTTCACAGCTGACCCTAGGCGCGCCGAGCTCAAGCGGCACCCCTGCCACTGGGCCGGTCGAAGGAGTGGTCCGTCCCGCTGGGCACCTCGAGCCTGCACGCCTGTTGTCCTCCCTTCACGAGCTCTCCTGGGGTGCAGCTAGCTTGCCCCGTGCTCCTTCCCTGATCATGGATGGCGACTGGCTGAAGTCAGCCTTGAGCTCCTCTTCTGGGGACAAACCGATGCCAAGCCGGGCTCCTGGCGAGGTCTGTCCGGCGATCATTGGGGCGCCAGCCCCCAGCCCCGTGCCGGGAGGGGGCATGCCGCCTCAGGGCCCTCCGCATACGCCAGTGGCAGAGGGTGACACGAAAGACATGCTTAGGTGCGCTCGGGAGCGTCGCGCCCTTCGTCAAGAGTTCCTCCAGGGGGCGGCGGATGCGGTGAGCCGGATCCGCACGGAGCTTGCTGGTGAGGATGCACGCCTTATGGCCGAAGGCCTGCGCCTCACTGAGGAGAGGCGCAAGCTGAGGGTAGTCATCGCCCTTGTGCGTCACCAACGTGACCTTGATAATGCGAAGGCTGAAGCGTCGCTGGCGGCCTCGCGACAGGCCTGCTCCCAGGCCGTCGAGGAGGCCCGGGAAGTAGACCGACGGCGCAGGGATGCGGAGGAGTGCGCATGGGAGATCCAAGCCTGGAGCAGCAAGTGGAACTGCGTGAGGCGGCCCTTGTGTCGCTGAAGGGGGCTTCCGTCGACCAGGCGAAGCTTCTGAAGCGTGAGGAGGCGCTGACGCTGGAGGCCGCCGAGCGCAACCTTGACCTTGAGCGGCTGGAGATGAGGGAGCGCCTGGTGACTCAGGTGGAGGATGACGTCTCCGCGTGCGAAGCCCGAGTCCAAGAAGTAGTTGACCGCCGCATGGCGGAAGCTCGCTCGGATCTCGAGCGCGAATACAAAGTGAGGTTGGAGTTGATCAGGGACGAAGCTGAGGGCAGGACCGCGGCCCTCAGGGCCAAACTGGCTGAAGTGACGCGGGGTGCGGACTCCTCCGCAGCCGCCCTTGGCGCAGCGCAGGTGGAGCTGGCCTCTTCCCACATCGAGCTGCTTCTTCTCCAACAGAGGGTTGATGGTGTCGAGGCCATCGCACGGCAGAATGAGGACGAGATCCGTCAGTGGCAGATTCTAGAGCACGAGGATTCCCCCATGCTCTGAACACTCAGGGAAAGGGCTAACACGGCCTTGGGCAACATTTGCTAGGCTGCCGCCGAGGAGCCGCATGAGACCAACTATGTCGGCAACCTCCAATTTTTTACTAACGTGGTGACGCTTCTGGAGAACCGCTCTGAGAGGTCTTGTTGGCTTGTCGAGGAGAGGAGCCGAGCCTTGCTCGGGCGTGCCTTCTCCCGTGTCTTCAGCTATCTGCAGGACAGGGGCCCCCACTTCGATTTTGACGCCACCATCGCACCTGTGCCCATAGCCATCCGGGGCGACCTGGCGCAATGGGTGGAGGACAACATGGATGCCCTCATCAGGGCCTTCGCATCTGATGATGACGGCGTGATGGTGGCCGCCGATGAAGGCGGCGTTGTGGACGAGCCTGGCGCTGACGGAGGTGTTGGCGGTGGTGGTGATGATGTCAGTGACACCAGCGATGCCTCTGGAGGCGCCCCAGAAGACGCGGTGAGTGATATGTCCGACTGATTGTATGTCACCACTGTTTACCCTGCATGAAGAAGGTTCGGGCTCGGCCCTGAAGATTGTAAGAGCATTTTGGGAGGGGAAGCCCCTCATGTAAAGGTTTGCGATCAGTGCCCTGGTAAGCATAACGCTGCGTGTGAGCTTAGCTACTGGCCCGGTGATGGGTCAGCTGACTTGGTTACCTTTTGACCCCGACGAGTCCTGAGCGGGCCTGTGGGGGCCGCAGCGCCTGTAGTGTCTTCTGGGTGAACCCATTGATCCTGCGATGAGAACCTCCGGAGAGGGTGCGGCAACAGCGGTCCGGATTGTAGACGTGCTTGGCCCTACCCGGCCCGCGAGGGGCTCGCGAGGGGGGTAGCTGACACTAACTTTGGACGCAAAGCTGAAACCAGAACACGAGAGATTGCTCGAACGAAACTAAACACCCCTTCCCCAAACACACGCAAGTCTCAAGCTCAAATCCAACTTAAATTCAAATCGAAGAACCATGTCAACCAAGGAAAAGGCAAAAAGCAAAAAGCCGCGTCCGGCACCTAGTCTAGTCTTCGACGTCTTCTCACCAGCGCGGAGCTAAGTGCTGCCACTGGGCGTGGGCGGGAGCCCCCAAGGCCCGAGGGCGGCTCTCCTGAGACTCCGAGGCATGTATAGCCCCACTCATTATTACGTGAGAGTGTCACGGGCGGCGAGCTTCATAGGCACTAGGCCTTCTTCACAGGTACCGGCCTTGCTTCATATCGCCAGACGAGGGCCCCGCCTTGCGCCACACTCTATAGCCATTGACGGCGGCCGGAGACCAAGGACGACGCCAATGGGGTAGAGCGGTCACCAGCGGCTCCCCCGACAACCACGGGTCCTCTGCCGGGGGCAGGCCATGGGGCACCTCCCCGGCAGAGGGCCTACCTCCTGAGAACGCCTTGCACTGAGCGCCGCGGGGACGAACCCAGATCTTGGCCCCTCTCCTGCAGCCCCCGGTGCCCTCCTCCCAAGGGGTAAGAGGCTGCAGCATTGGGGCAGCCATCTGCCGCGGCGACCTGTACCTCCTGTGACCCATGGTTAGCATAAGCTTGCTCCTGAGGAATTAGTGGTATCATATAGTTGCTGCCACCGGCGCGGTCGTCGAGGCCCTCTTGGGGTTCCTGAAAGAGCTCAGCTTCTGGTGTCTCCTCGCTCCAGCCTGGCCCGAGGAACGATCCATGGTCTTCTTCCAGTGCGCACTCTCGATCCACCATGCGGGGCACATAAGCTTCTGGGGCCACCGCCCCATGGGCCTCACCAAAGTGCCCTATGCGCCACGCAGACCGGCTCGGAGCGCTGTCTTGAGGGTGGTGGCGTGGTGGCCCACCGAGGCCGAAGGCCGCGGCGTGCACTCCTTCGCCGGCCGGAGATGGGGCCGGCGCGACTTGTCGCCCGGTGCTGACGGCCGGATTGGCGTTGAGTAGGCCCTGGAGTCCGCTTGGAGTTGTGTGGGCGCGTATGGGGCCGCCATACAGCCCGCCCTGGATCTGGGGTGGCAGCTGGACGCAGAAAGGAGGTGCTCCCGAGGCGACGGCGTCCAGGAGCTCAGCTACTCGCTCTAACAACACGTCGCGTCCGCCCTCCAGCAGTCAGCACTGTAGCAGCTCTCGGGCCACCGTGAGTGCGGCCCTGGAGTTCTCCTACTCCCGTCGGGTGTGCGGCGTTATGGACGCGGCGTGGCTCGAGGCTCTTGCTACTGACCGCAGCTGCCACGGTGTGAGGGCAAGCGGCGTTTGGCCGCGTCGCCCGCGCCCCGCAGCGCCCTGCAGAGCGCGAGCTGCCTGAGGCGCAAGGTTGAGGTCGCCCTGGGCCGGCGGCACGGCGTGGGCGGGCCACGCCGCCCAGCGGTCGGCGTTTGCAGTCGGGTCGCTTGACATCAGAACGGCGAGGCGACGGAACGCGAGGCGGTGGAAGAAGGATTCCGGCGCACCCCTACCTGGCGCGCCAAATGTCGGATTTCGGGTTCCGGCAGACCCTTCAGGTTCGAACTCTGGGGTGCGCGTGAAGATCTTTCCCCTACCAACTCGCGTTTCGATGCCTCACAAGGAATCTAGGCTAGCAAGAAGAACACACAAAGGACACGAGGTTTATACTGGTTCAGGCCACCATTGTGGTGTAATACCCTACTCCAGTGTGTGGTGTGGTGGATTGCCTCAGGGGATGATGATGAACAATACAAAGGAAGAACAGCCTCGCGAGGGGCTGTTCTTGAGCTGGTGCGATGAACTGCTTGGGTGAGTTCAGTCGCTTCTCTCTAGTCTATGCGCAATCACGATCCGATCCCCCCTCTACTGTGGTGGCTAGTCCTATTTATAGAGGGAGGCCCTGGGCTTCTTCCCAAGTAATGAGCAGGAAGGGCGCCAACAATTGGCCATTTTGAAGGGGAACATCTAGTACACTTATCCTGACTAAAGTTGGTCTTCGACTGCCAAAGACTCTGGCGGTGACACCGTCCTGGGCTCCACGATGACTTCCATCCTGCCGCTCTGCTAGTCTTGGTCTTGTTGCACCAAAACGGTAACCTTTGCCTGATGCCTTGGCCTGTGCTTGCCCCCTTTGCACCAAAAGGGAAACAAGGACACTGTGCAGGCCGGCGCAGGCCGGCGCCCGCCGGGCGCCCGCCTGGTCTCGATCGTCATGGCTTGCGTCACGGGCTCCTCGCGAGGTGCCCTGCCTTGATCTCTCTGCCCCCTCGCGAGCCTGCCTAATGAGGCTGCTCCTGAGGAAGCTTTTTGTCATCCGCCCCGCGAGCCTTGGCCCCTCGCGAGGGTCTTGAGCTTGAGCTCATGAAGCTGGGCTACACTGGGCCCCCACTTGAGCCACGCCGCAGGCCGCAGGCAGGCAAGTCTGGGGACCCCCGGTCCTAGAACACCGACAACGACCAACACACACTCTGACGCTCAAGTGCTCAACCTACACGTGCATGCGCACACATCAGGCCCTGACAAACACATACACAACCAGGTGATTCCGCGCACGGGTTGGAGCCTTGTCGCGCCTGCGTAAATTTGTGTTTATCTGACCTTTCCCTATGCAAACTGATAGGTGGGACCCACAAGGAACATGGTTAATTGAACTAGTCAACATGGCTCCACACAGACTATTTGGCCGGTCAACAGAGTGCAATCCGATGCTGAACTGTGAGCAAGTGACCGTATAATCACCGCAAAACGTATATAGTGACCGTAATCATCTTATTCTGAAGTTCGGTGACCGTATTACACTTTTCTCTCTGTAAGCCCTCCAAAACTACGGGGCTGTTTGGTTCCCAACCACAGTTTGCCAAGCCAAAATTTGGCAGCCACAGTTTAGTTGGCATCTGTTTGGTTTTTGCCACACTTTGGCTTGCCACACTTTATTGCCCCTATGACCCACTTGTCATAGAGACAATTTTTTTGCCAACTTTTGCCAAAGTTTGGCGTCCAATTTCTCAGCCACACTTGTGTGGCTTGCCATACTTGTGTGGCTAGCCACACTTTGGCTTGGACACACTAGTCTCCAACCAAACAGACCCTACATCTCTACACGTTCTCGCATGTTACATCTAACAACTATGCAATACAACACTACTACTACACTCTAACACAATAAAACATATGTGTTTTTAGTTTTACTAGATATCATATTGTTACTTATAATTATTCAGATTGCATACATTAAAATTGCCTTTGAAATGTATGGCCAGTATCATCTACCGCACGGGAAAAATCCCGCCCTTTCCTGTTTAATCGGGTTTGTATCGATGGATCGTGCGAAACAGCAAAACTATAGTACTATACAGTACAAGTGACAGTTCACTGGGCCGTCGTGTCGTCTACTCCTCCATCGTAAGAGTGGAGCGCTCGCTTTCATAAATCTTCTAGTCCCTTTCGTCGACATGTGGGACATCAAGATACCGGGTCCACGTGCCATACTGGAATACAGTGTAGAGCAGACGGGGTGAAGCACCCCAGTCATGGCGCCGGCGTCGTAATGAGCAATGAGGCGTCAAATCACAAAGCTGCACCTTTCCCGCAGTTAAGTTGGAGGGACGAAGTAATAATTCTAAAAAAAGAAGTTGCAGGGACGAAGCAACCATCATTTCACTCGTTGCTGAATCCGCTTCTCCCTCATCTTCTTCAACTTAACCACGTGTTACTTCTGCCGTTGTTCTGCCTCATGTGGGACGTGGATCGGCTTGGTAAAGCACTGACACGTGGGACCGCATGTTAGCAAACCACCAGGACAACGTCCTCCGAAAATAAGAAGCCTAATCCTAGACTTACAAAGGGCTACGTAGCTGCTACTTATACTTTCCATCTAATCTATATATGCCCCCTGATTTTCAGGTGGGGTGGGCCTAATCCTCTGAGAATGAGGATCCCCTGACGTGGCCGAACCCATTGAGTAACTGACATGCGGGGCCTAGCAAGCATGGGGTCCGCCGGTAAGTGACCAAAAGGGAGGGTAAGGCACGGATACCTATGTCAGAGGATCCACTTCCACTACTACTTTGACCAAATGTTAGAGTAATAATATATGACATGCAACTTACACAAATGTTAGAGTAATAATATATGACATGCAACGTACACAAATGTTAGAGTACTAATATATGACATGCAACTTACACAAAGCATACAGGGTCTAATGCGTTTTTCGAGGCTAACTTTGACCAAATGTTAGAGTAATAATATATGACATGCAACTTACACAAAGCATACGGTCAAATTCGTATGTGAAAGGAGTTTCCAATGATATAATTTTCACATTATACATCTCATGTACTATTAATCTTGTCAATAGTCAAATTGGAAACCATCTCGAGTACAAATCTAGGAGTACGTACGAATCTAACAATATTGATTGGGCGTTGTTGAATGTTGATACCTTTTTGATCAAAGTAGAGATACTTTGACTACACATAAAACTTATATGTAAACTAGAAAGGATAGGAGGGAGTATATTGTATGTTGAAAAATGAAACGAACATTCAATACCCTTTATATATGATTTGCGGATGCTATGATCACCAGTTCAAAATTTTGAATCCGCCTTAGGTATCACGTGCCCCCACTCGTTCCCTCTCGATTTCATCTCAGGGTCCGGAGATCTATTGAAAGAGGACTGGGGTGGGTACATGCGAATGATACTCGGCGGAATGTTCAAATGAGGCATGCAGGAGGATGGACTTGACTAGAGGGCGACATGATCGATGGAGAAGAGGATTGGAGAGGAATGAGAAATAAGCAAATGGCACATGATTATACTTGAACGGATCAAATAAACAATAAGTTGTCTCGCTTGGCCTACATAGTGAAAGGCCTAATGCACAACTCGGAGCACTGACGCTCGAATATGGCCGGGAAAACAGGAAAATCGACATGTGGGGCACACCCGTCGGGACGACGTAGCGTAGACTAGTCCAATGGAGGAGCTGGCCCATGACCTCCTTGCCACCGACAACCGTTCATGTGGGTCGTTGGGGCCAACAACGGGGCGCAGCTCCAGCACCGCCTCTGGACACGGCGACCGCGGTGAGCGACACGCTCATATCGTCGCTAGGCACGGTCAGTTTCAGTGTGCCGAGGGTGGCGTTAGTGCTGTGGCACGACCAACAGTATGTTTGGTTTGTGCCCAAGGTTGCCCCATCAAAGCATTGGGTAGCCAAAATTTTGGTTGAGGTATTGGTTGCCCATGATTTGGCTGACATTGGCAAGAAAAATGAACTAGAGTTGGCTAGAGTTCATTGGCATGCCAAAACGATGGAAACCATCCAAACAAAGACCAATCTTTGGGTCATGACCAAAATTTTGGTTGAGGTATTGGTTGCCCATGATTTGGCCGACATTAGCAAGAAAAATGAACTAGAGTTGGCTAGAGTTCATTGGCATGCCAAAAAAATGGCAACCATCCAAACAAAGACCAATCTTTGGGTCATGACCAAAATTTTGGTAAGGTGCACTTTGGCCACAATCCAAACACACCCCAACACCCGGCTCGTCGAGGATGCACGGGGCGCCGCGACGCGTCCGCGGAGTGGTGTAGCGCAGCCAAATGCATCCTCTGGACCTGATACCATGCCCGGTCTTCTTGCTTTTTCAATGACATGTGGGGATCGCATGTGAGCAAAGGGCATCTCCAACATTGTCATGACCGCAGCTGACTACCCTGGCACACCAAAACCCTCGTCCCTCGCGTCGTCGCACGGTGCGTTCCCAGCCGGCGCCAGCTGCCCGCATTCATGACGTCCATTCGTATGTCATTGTTAAGAGGCTCGGTGCCCGAGGAACCAACTCCGGTGACTTAATGACTCACCCGGACGCTTGGCCTCACCGGAATGTGCTACTTAAAGCGGCAACGCCCAGCTAACCTCCACACCATAGCGCATCATACTCCTACCTGGCACCACATCCGCCATGACCGCAAGTGCGAACGCTCTGAGGGAGAGCTTGTCTTCGGGGATGAAGCTCGAGGTCACTGCCCTCGCTCAAGTCGCCTCTCGCGACACAATAGCGGCGTAGCCGGACGCGGACGGGACCGCACAAGCGGTGGCCATGCTGGCGGCCGATGACGGGAGCACCGTCAGCCACGCGTCCTACTTGTTGCCGTCCAACGTCCAGCACCGCCGAGGTCGGGGACTCCTTCGAGGATGAGTAGGGCATGGGAGGCGGTAGGGCATGGTGTGGCAATTGGCCGGTCCGTATTCCGTGTTCTACTCTTCCTCACCGAAGACCGCACCTTCACTTCACGGGTCTTGAACCCCACCCGCGTACATAGAGATCGCAGATGGAGGACATCGGTTGCCGCCGTAGAATAGGTTTAGGGTCGGGTTTCTTTTATTTTTCTGTCCTATAAAAGTTCGAAATGCAATGAAAATCTACCGTGTTTGCATTAATCTCGGCCGGTGTATATGAACTTTCACAATAATATACATATTGTAGGAGTACTAGCAAGATTCCTGTGTGTTGCACGGAAGATCAAGATCTTGTGGGAGAAAAGGATGAACGAGGGAAAGCCTTATCTGCAAATGTGGAGAGGAATGTGGGTAAATTGTCATAGTTTCCTTCCTATCCGTTAGATATAGATCGGACGGCCTATATTGCAGGATGACGGGCACACCATCATCACCAACTCTGCTTTTTATTGAACCGAGACAAATGTAACATGTGAAGTAAAATAAACACATAGGGTCTATACATACACAAATTATCTTAGGCACTCCAATAGTATGTCCACTACACATTCACGCATTTCACATCTTTCTACATCTACGGGAACCTACGAAAGGGTTAACGTAAATTGCCTCTCTCTCTCCTCCCCTGATTTTCATGGTGGTGGGCCCCTCCCTTCCCCAATCTACAATCAACAGGTCACACGTTTCACATTACGTTAATTACGTAACTGGGATTACGTAGGTGTAGCATTACTCGTCCTAAAAAACCCAACTAAGCCAACCTCCCAGCATATCGTGCGGGAAAAGACCCGGCCGCGCCGTTTTAGTCGGGATTACCAGATTACTAGTAGTAGTATTGATGGATCGCGCGAAGCAACAATTTTTTTTTGAGGGGGTGAAGCACCTAGTTTAAAAGGAAAAAAGGTGGTACACTCACAGCACTCCTGTCACGGTCGCCTTGCACCCCACACACGTTCGGTCCTGCACACGGCTCATGCAAACGGAACGTGATTCGTCTTGCCTCTTC
>NC_057813.1:483157535-483165532 GCF_018294505.1 Triticum aestivum
CTCCATTCGCTCCACCAAAGCCACCCTCCCTGTCGTGCTGATACATCGGTGTCGCGGTTCGTCGAGGGGACGCGCGACGATCCTCTCGCTCCCACAGTACACTCTCGTAGACTGTCGTCCTCTAGCCGCGCCGCCACCTCTGTCTATGTTTTTGTGGAGGCGCACGGCGGTCAGCGCCTCCACCGCTGCCGACGTTCATGTGTAGACGCACGGCGGTCAGCTTCTCCCATGGTACGCGCATTCTAGACTTGAGGCCCCATTCATGTCGGTGTAGCACTGAATGTTAGCTGATAGACGCTATTAATCTCACTGTTTGCCGAAGTAGTTTACTGTCAATATGCTCTGCTTAAGAAGCTTCCTTGCCCTGTTCTGCACTCAATCTTCTTAGCTGACATGGCATGCCAAGGCCGATTAGTTGCTAAAATATCCTGCCATATATTTATTGTGACGTAGATTGCCATGGTCTAATAGCCAATCTGTTAGGTGAAATAGCTCTACACCGTTTTATACTCGATCTTTGTTGTTGCGATGGCCTTCGATAGTTCGTTGGCTGTGTGCTCGGCCTCATTGACTGCTGAAACAGCCTGCCATAGTTTAGCACTCAAATCTGTTGGCTGAATTAGCTTTACATATATTTCGTTACTTAGATCTGCTCGTCCAAATATCTTGCCATAGCTTTAGACATCGACCTAGGTATTTATTTTTTCTGGACTTCGTAAAAAAGCATATATGTTTTTCCTGTAATATCTAGTAGAAGAACTAATTTGTATGTCTAACAGATGGACAGGACTTGGATAACTTCTGCTCGAAGATTCTCCGCTGCATATGTCGAGGGGGTTGAAAACTTCATGAACTTTATTAGAGCTGAGTACGGTGGTCCAAAATCAGATGTGCTCTGCCCGTGTAGCAGTTGTATGAATTCAGTTACAAGACCCCAGTCTACTGTGCGAAATCATCTACACTTGTATGGGATTTGGTCACATATACTAGGTGGGTTCATCATGGTGAAGTTGTCAACGTCAATGTTATTGACTATGTGGAAGCAGCAAATCACCATCTTGATCTTCCTGATGCTCAGGTGGAAGAGGAGTAGGAGGTGGTGGTGGCGGAGCCAGTGAGTTTGATCAACATTGAATAATGCTACGAAATGCCTGTGCATTCCGTGAACTTTCACCTGCAGAAGAAAAATGGTGGGCCCGCATGTTGGAACAATGCAACGTTGTTGTCACCCCAGGAAATAAGATGTCAGTATTCTCAGCTATGGTCACCTTTCTTCAGGTGAAGACATCTAAGCGGATGACCAACAAATCATTCGATGCGATGTTGGCTGCTTTCCGCAAATCTTTCCCAGATGCGTCTGAGCTGCCACACACCTACAGTCAAATGAAGAATTTCCTTCGTGCAGTTGGAATTGGATATGATATGATCCATGTTTGTAAGAATAATTGTGTTCTGTTCCGGAAGGATTATGCCAACTTAAGTGAATGCCCGAAATGCAAATCATCAAGATGGAAAGATGGCGATGCTGTGAAGAGGATTCCTCATAATGTTCTGAGACATTTTCCAATTACACCAAGATTGCAGAGGTTGTTTCATGATGCTAAAACAAGAGAGGATGTACTGTGGCATTCTAGGAACTAGGAGTACAGAGATCAGAATGTAATGAGCCATCCATCTCATGGTAGTGAGTGGAAAAGCTTCAATGATAAACACAAAGAGTTTGCTGCTGACCCGAGAAACATTAGACTTGGCTTAGCTTCAGATGGATTTAACCCATTTGGCCACCAGAGCACCACATATAGCATGTGGCCAGTGCTTGTTATCCCTTACAACATGCCTCCAAATGTCTGCACCAAAGAATCAAACTACATGATGGCCTTGCTCATCCTAGGTCCAAAAAGTCCTGGAAATGATTTTGATTTGTTCAAGGAGCCTCTTGTGGAGGCACTTCAACAGATATGGAAGGGTGTTCTCACTCGAGACCTATATAGCAGCCCACCAGTTGATTTCTTTCTGCATGCTGTTATAATTTGGTGCATCCATGATTATCCAGCTTTGGGCACTATGTCAGTGCGAACGACACATGGTTACAATGCATGTGTTCGTTGTGACAGGAATCCATTGTCATACGCAATACTTAGCAAGATCTGTTACATTGTACACCGTTGTTTCCTTGCCAAGGACAAGCCGCATCCTAGAAAATACCAAAGACATGTGTTCAATGCAAAGCAAGAAAACCGTGATGCTCCAAAGAGGCTCACCGCCGATGAGTTGCAAGTGGAATAAGAGAAGGTCAGGCATATTACACCAGGAAACCATCCTGGTAATGGTAGCGGGAAAAGGAAGCGTGGCAGGGCAGAAGAGAGATTATTGTTTACCCGCAGGTCCACTTTGTGGGACTTGGAGTATTGGAAAGATTTGGATCTGCGGCATAATCTTGATATGATGCACATCGAGAAAAATATATGTGACAGCATTATCGGCACACTTCTTAATATTAAAGGCAAGACGAAAGATACCTTAAAATCTAGGATTGATTTGACACAACTAGGTATCAGAAAGGATTTGCAGGTGCAAGATGAAGGTAAACCACGGGATATGGCACCAGCTGTGTACGTCTTGGACAAGGTAAAAAGAAAATAATTCTGTGAGGTCCTGTCACGTGTGAGATTCCCACATGGATTTGCTTCCAATCCTGAAAGGAGAGTCAGTGCAGATGGAAACAAGGTACAAGGGTTGAAAACTCATGACTGCCACGTCCTACTTCAAAGGGTTTTACCTATTATCCTTAGAGGATTAGGCCTCCTTGACTTATACAGAGCAGTTGCAGAGTTGGGACAATTCTTCAGGGAACGTCTTAGAGACAAGATACCAACTATCCTATGTGACCTTGAGAAGATATATCCTCCAGCCTTCTTTGATGTGATGGTGCATTTGGCTGTTCATCTACCTAATGAGGCCCTACTTAGAGATCCAGTACAGTATGGCTATATGTACCCTATTGAAAGGCGGCTAGGCACTTTCAAGGGCTATGTTAGGAATAGAGCTAGACGCGAGGGTTCCATTGCAGAGGCCTACATTGCTACAGAAGCATTGACATTCTGCTCAAAATACATTGAAACAACTGATCAGCTTAGCAAAGAGGTGGGTGAAGACAATCTCGGGCTCAATGTTTTTGATTATTCGGTTCAGTTACAGGAAAGAGTCGACAAGAGGACAAACCTAAAGATTTGGACAAAATGGTTTGGTATGTGTTGAATAACTGTCCTGAGATACTACCTTATATCAAGTAAGTGCAGTACTGCAGCTTATACATCGTAATCTACTAAACTTGCAGCACATTCTTATATATTTAGATGTTTGACGCGATCACTATGTTGTGCGGCATCTACAAAGAGGAGTTACTGCCGCAAAATCCAAGAAACATTGACAAACTGGTTATGGCAGGATCTGCGAAATGGTTCAAGAACCATGTAAGCTTTTGAAGTGCACTGTCAGTTTTTTTAATATATTGAGTACATAAGATGATCAGCTTGTCTATTTTCTAACCATAGGTTAAGAAGATGCGGGAGGATGGGCAGGCAGTTGATGATGCCCTTTACTCACTAGCAATGGGTCCTGATACTCGGGTAAGACATTATGAATCTTGCGTTGTTGGAGATGTGCGCTACAACACTCTTGCACGAGATGAAGGCAGGAAGACACAAAACAGTGCCATCATGAGCACGGATACGTACGACAAAGAGACAACTCAAATGTATGCTAACATAACAGACATTGTTCAGTTGCAGTATATCTCCAGTTTCGAGGATCATTGGTGTGTGGTTCTATTGTGCTGTCATTGGTGTAACCTGTTTTCCAGGATTGCAAAACCCAGAGCTGATGATTATTTCAAATCCATCAATGTCAAGGAGGCGTACCAGATCAACGAGCCTTTTATTTTGGCAAATCAAGCAACATAGATATTTTCCTTGGAAGACACATTTGCACGTAGCGATGACTGGAGAGTATTGCAAAGGTTTGAGCACAGGAATTCGTTTAATGGAGTTGCACAACAAGATGATGCTTACACTGCTCCTGATGTACAAGATAACATAGATGTTCCTAATATCTTTGAGAACCATCACGTCAATTACGCCGGCGAAAAGATTGCCTGTCGTGTTGTGGACATACAAGAGTTGATCAAGAAGAAGCAGCCAACGTTCGAGGACGTTGAGGACGAAGAAGAAGATGACACCATCGGGAATTACGATTCAGACTGATACACATGGCGAAGATGTTGACGTTGCTGCTGCGGAATGATGATTACATTGCTTTTGTCGTATTTTCCTGTCAGAAGACGTTTTTTATCTACTATGTGAAATTGTGTTTGCTATGACAACTGAAACCTGATGAACATGTTGTTTATTATTTTGCTGTGAGAACATCACTTGTTATGTATGTTGATTTGTGTTTGGTGATTGTATGACAACTAAAACATGATGACATTGTTGTTTAGTTGTACTCATATTTGGCTGTGAAACTTGAATTTGATGACATATTTTGCTGTTGGACTGCAATTTGCTCGACGTCTTCGAATGAGAACAAAGCTGAACCGACAGGGCCTCTGCTATTTATTTATTTATATGAGCAAAAGGGGATACCCCCTGATTTCCGTTAATAGAAATCATTAGATGTCCACAACACTACGCCCAGCCTGCTACACAGGTTTCATTCATTACTAGTTTCAGCAAAGTGCTCATGTCGTAGCCACTGAATACATCATGAGTGCTACATACACTGCAAATAAAGAGACAATCATCCTACAGAGCACAACGATTTTGCCCATTATCTTCACAAGCTCTTTCATCTCCTCATTGCTGTCAAGGCCGTTCAGCAGCTGTTGCTTGGCCATGATCAGAGGAACTGCATCTTTAACCTTCTGCTCTGCATCTTTCTCTTCTGCCGTTCCTTTAGTTACTTGTCCAACACCCCAACCTGCTAGTATTGGGATTCCTCGGCTAACCAAATAATCAGCGTAGTTGCATTCCCCCACATCAGCAACTTCCCAGAAATACAAATCACACGAATCTTCCCTTTTCTGCATGAATCAAATTGGAAGATCATCAACCAAACTATTAAAAAATCAGCAACTAAAAGCAGTAGAACAACACTTAAACATATTATTACCCCATGATTCGGGCATTTGTAGAAGACTCGGCCAGGGTTGCGGATTGTGGTTGAGATGCGACGGATGACTCTGCGTGATTTGCAGCAGTGGCACCACACCAACGGCAGCGGGTTGCGATGAGCAATCGGCTGCGGTGCGCGTGCTGGCGGGGGTGTGATGATACCCACAGGCGATGGTACGGGTGGCGACTTGGCGCATATCTGGTTGTTGCCTGCTGAAGAGCAGGTGGACGAGCAGCCAGCGGACATGGTTGCTGCGGCCAGAGCTTCTGATGCTAGGCAGAGTAAGTAGAGAAGAGGAGAAGCGAATGTTGGATATGTCAGTTTCATTACTTGCAGAGTAGCATAGCACCATATATAGTCATAGTCTAGGTTTGGATTCGAACCAGCTACAGGAGCACGTCTCTCTTTTTTCTAAAACTCGGCAATGTCTCTTTACTGGTACACTAGCTTATTCTGTACGCCTTCCCAAGTCTTTGATTTTCTTTCCCTTTTTGTGAGAAAGGAAGGAGGACAAAATTGAGAGTTCCGGGGACTCAAACCCAAGACCTCTCGGTTGAAAACCAAGGGTGCTAGTCACTTATGTGGCGAATGTTCCCTGTGAGGAGGACGGCAGACGAACGCATTTTCCTCGCAGTTTTCTTCCTATATATAAAAAAGTATGCTACTTGGTGTCCGCTTAGTCAATAAACGATTGTGCCAACCTTGATCGTTGGATTGACATTCAACATTTGTCGCATTTCTTCAGTCTCTTCTTCCTCGAGCCGCCAAAGCCAAACCAGCGCCGGCAGGACCGCCTGCTCCCGCCTCCCACGGCTGGCTGTGATCTTCCCCGGCTCCTCTTCGTTCCCGTCCGAGGCCTCACCATCGTCCTCTGCCTTGGTTCGCTCGCCGCGGCGCCGCCCTCCGATGTTGTCAACATGGTCAACAACCGAGAGGAATAAGGAGATGACTGTACATGGTGAGGATGACAGTAGGGACCCAGCAGCACGCGCAGTAATTTTGTTTTTTCGGGACGGAGAAGGGTATGAACTGGGTTGTGCGGGACCCGTGGCCCGTCTAGCCCAGGCTTTTATTTCATATGTTTAGCACATGACCAGCCCAGTTTGTTTTTTTCCTTTCTAAACAATGGCTAGCCAGCTATTCTGTTTTTTGCAGAATAACCAACATAGGCCTACTTGCTTTTCTACGCCCTGCTGGGCCGGAAATCTTTCAAGACGAGGAGGGATGCATTTTGCCTAGAAAATGGGCTATAAGTAATGAGAAATGGGCTATAAGTAATAAGAAATAGGCTATAAGTAATAATAAATGGGCTGTAAAATGAAAAAATACAGCAAACAGGCAATTGGTTCCAAAATATTGTTTTCTTTCGAATTTTGATATTGTAAATTTCATTGTTTTTGTGCAGGTAAAATTTCATTGAATTTAAATTAAGGTATATTTAGATTTAAAATTAATTTGAATCTGGCTAGAAATTTCGGGTTGTATGCTGTTTGGGACAGATTTGGAGGCTGACTTGTGGGTCTACTAGGTTGACGTGTACTTCGGCTTTGTCAACTTAGTCCACAAATGATTCTAGCAGCAGTGACCGTTGGATGTTAATCCAACGGCCGTGCTGCTTATTCAATATTTGATCTTCTTGCTCCAGCCGCCCAAACCAGCTCTGGTGAGACTGCCTGCTCCTGCCTCCCATGGCTAGCTGTGCTGCCGCACAGGCCGCACCGCCCCACCCTACTTCACTGCTGGCCAGGCCATTCCTCTACTCACCCACACCTCATGTTATTTTCCGACGATGGCAGCCGGACCAGTAAACCCTCGTACTCCCCATCATGTGGGCAACCATTGCCGAGTCTTCCCTGGCTCCGTGTCGTTCCCTTCCTAGGACTCGCCGTCGTCCACCGCCATGGTGTTCTCGGCGCTCAATGTGGTCAACGAACGACATCCATCGGCCATGGACTATATGCGCAAAATAATGATTCCTCCACCTGACAGCTAGGACCCACCAGAAGGGCCTCTGTATTTCGCGAAAAAAGCGTTCCCCCCGGTGACATGTCGGACCCACCATCTATATCTTCGCACGCAAGGAAGTGCCTCCTTATTACGCACAAAAAAATGAATACCCCCTGCTAGCTGGGACCCACCATAGTGGGAGGATGACTTGTGGGACAACTAAGTTGACGGGGACGGAGGGCTTTGTCAACTTAGTCAATATGAACAATTCTAGCTCTAGTGACCGTACGATGTCCATCCAACAGTCGTAGTGCTTCTTCAACCTCTGGTCTTTTTGCTCCAGCCGCACAAAGCAGCGCCGGTCGTGCCACATGCTCCTGCCTCCCATGGCCGGCTGTGTTGCCGCGGAGGCCTCACCGCCCCCTACTATTCCCACCGCTGGCCAGGCCCTGCAGCGACGGCAGCCTCACACCGCAGCTGAACCAGTGAACCCTCATACACCTCTCCGCGCGGGTTTCCACTGCCGCATCTTCCTCGGCTCCGCGTCGTCCCCTTCCTAGGCCTCGCCTCGTCCACCGCCGTGGTGCTCTCGGCGCGGCCTGGTCAACGTGGTCAAGGAACGACTTCCATTGGACGTGGACTGTACGTGGAGAGGCTGACAGCTGGGTCCACGGCCGCAACAAGGAAGTGCATCCTTATTACGCGGAAAATAATGATTCCTCCACCTGACAGCTGGGACCCACCGAACGGGCCACTGTATTTCATGAAAAAACGTTTCCCCCTGACTGCTGGGACCCACCAGCTACATCTTCGCACGCAAGGAAGTGCGTCCAGGCAAAAAAAAACGATTCTCCCCCCTGACTGCTGGGACCCACCAG
>NC_057813.1:483165993-483167020 GCF_018294505.1 Triticum aestivum
AAGTGCGTCCGGGCAAAAAAACGATTCGCCCCCTGACTGCTGGGACCCACCAACTACATATTCGCACGCAAGGAAGTGCGTCCGGGCAAAAAAACGATTCGCCCCCTGACTAGTGGGACCCACCAGCTACATTTTCACATGCAAGGAAGTGCTTGACAGTCGGGACCCACCTGGTCGAAGCATACTAGCATTGTCATTCTGGTCGCAAACGTGTACGTACATATATACTGGTCGATGTAGAGGCGCGCACGTGTCATAGTAGAGGTGCACACGTAGCATGTACACGTACGTACAGTGGCCAGGGTGCAAGAAAGAAAATACGGCCACGTACGTACATACGGGTCTTGAACGCCTACTCACGCATACGTACGGCCAGGGCTCGTGTACATGGCTGGGTCGGAACGGAGAAACAGCGTCGTCATCGTGTTCATGGGGAGGCAACGGAATGAGTCGTGTTCATGGGGAGGCAACGGAATGCGTCATGTTCATCGGGAGGCAACAGAACGCGTGGGAACCAACCGGCTGGGTCGGAACGGAATGTGTGGTCATGTTCATCAGGAGGGCTTGGATGGAACAGGTGATGGAAACGAGGCCTAGCGTACCGCACAACGGAGGAAACGGCCTTGTGTTCGACCGGCCACGTTCGAAATGGGATCCTGTTGATCGGGAGGGGTGTGGCGTATCGCAAAATGGAGGAAACGGACCTCCTACAGGCGAAAAAGGGGGTCCTATTGATCGAGAGGGGTGTGGCGTACCGCAAAATGGACGAAACGGACTTGTGTTGGAGCGCTACGGTCGAAACGGGGGTCCTGTTCATCGGGAGGGGTGTGGCATACCGCAAAACGGACGAAACGAACTTGTGTTGGAGCGCTACGGTCGAAACGGGGGTCCTGTTTATTGGGAGGGGTGTGGCGTACCGCAAAACGGGACTCCACGTGATACTTTTCATCTCCACCGTCGACCTCCTCCAGCCTCCATGGGCTCCTGTTCATCCAGCCTCCACCACGCGCTACTCCACCGGCTACTG
>NC_057813.1:483167393-483168801 GCF_018294505.1 Triticum aestivum
CCTGCAACACTCACTGTTCATCCAATCGATCAGCTTCAATTAGCAGTAGTAGCGAAGGAATCGCTCGATCGGGTTCAGTTAACAGCCATCGACCGATCGCTCGGGTTCAGTAACGCGTAGCCTGCAGTGCAATCGCTCGGGTTCAGTTAGAGCCCAACGCCTCGCTCGGGTTCAGTTAGAGCCAACTCCTCGCACACACGCGCGTACGTGTACGAGAGAAACGTGCATCGCTCGGCCCCCGACCTCCCCACCGTAACCGGGAACTCCCCGAAATTTTCCTCACCCTCGCTTCTACCACGGTTTTTTCCGTCATGGACGGCCCAAAGAATGTCATGCAGTGCGTCTCCTGCCCGCCCAGGACGAAAATCCCATTTTCTATCATGATTTTTTGTCATAGAAGTAGGATCCCACCACATCTATGATGATACCGGGTTTTGTCACAATTGTCGTCATAGAAGTGTCATATGTATGATAGAAAAAAATTCTTTCGGCCCAAAATGTCACGGATGTGTCTTTTTTTGTAGTGACGTGCCTTGCTGCCCCTGCTGTCACTGGGAAAGGACACCGCAAGATTGAACCCAAAGCTAAGCACTTCTCCCATTGCAAGAAAGATCAATCTAGTAGGCCAAACCAAACTGATAATTTGAAGAGACTTGCAAAAATAACTTAATCACACATAAAAGAATTAGAGGAGATTCAAATATTTCTCATAGATAAACTTGATCATAAACCCACAATTCATCGAATCTCGACAAACACACCGCAAAAAGAGTTACATCAAATAGATCTCCAAGAAGATCGAGGAGAACATGGTATTGAGATCCAAAAAGAGAGAAGAAGCCATCTAGCTAATAACTATGGACCCGAAGGTCTGTGGTAAACTACTCACAACTCATCGAAGGGGCTATGGTGTTGATGTAGAAGCCCTCCATGGTCGATTCCCCCTCTGGCGGAGCGCCGGTGAAGGCTCCAAGATGGGATCTCGCGGATACAGAAGGTTGCGGCGGTGGAATTAGGTTTTCGTGGCTTGTTGTGATGTTCTCGGGGTACGTGGGTATATATAGGAGGAAGAAGTAGATTGGTGGCCGCCCGAGGGGCCCACGAGATAGGGGGCGCGCCCTCCACCCTCGTGGCCGCCTTGGCTGCTTCTTGACTTGCACTCCAAGTCCTCTGGATCACGTTCGTTCCAAAAGTCATGCTCCTGAAGGTTTCACTCCGTTTGGACTCTGTTTGATATTCCTTTTCTTCGAAATAATGAAATAGGCAAAAAAACGACAATACGAGCTGGGCCTCCGGTTAGTAGATTAGTCTCAAAAATGATATAAATGTGTAAAGTAAAGCCCATAAACATCCAAAACGGGTAATATAATAGCATGGGACAATCAAAAATTATAGATACATTGGAGAC
>NC_057813.1:483169006-483181707 GCF_018294505.1 Triticum aestivum
CCGGAACCATTCCAATGTCCAAACATAGCCTTCCATTATATCTATCTTTATGTCTCGACCATTTAGAGACTCCTCGTCATGTCCGTGATCAAATCCGGGACTCCGAACTACCTTCGGTACATCAAAACACATAAACTCATAATACCAATCGTCATCGAACGTTAAGCGCGCGGACCCTATGGGTTCGAGAACTATGTAGACATGATCGAGACACGTCTCCGGTCAATAACCAATAGCGGAACCTAGATGCTCATATTGGTTCCTACATATTCTACGAAGATCTTTATTGGTCAAATCGCATAACAACATACGTTGTTCCCTTTGTCATCGGTATGTTACTTGCCCGAGATTCGATCGTCGGTATCTCAATACCTAGTTCAATCTCATTACCAGCAAGTCTCTTTACTCGTTCTGTAATACTTCGTCCTGCAATTAACTCATTAGTCACAATACTTCCAAGGCTTATAGTGATGAGTATTACCGAGAGGGCCTAGAGATACCTCTCTGAAACACGGAGTGACAAATCCTAATCTCAATCTATTCCAACCCAACAAACACCTTCGGAGACACCTGTAGAGCACCTTTATAATCACCCATTTACATTGTGACATTTGGTAGCACACAAAATGTTCCTCCGGTATTCGGGAGTTGCATAATATCATAGTCTGAGGAACTTGTATTAGTCATGAAGAAAGCAGTAGCAATGGAACTTACTCGATCATAATGCTAAGCTAACGGATAGGTCATGTCCATCACATCATTCTCCTAATGATGTGATCTCGTTCATCAAATGGCAACACATGTCTATGGTTCAGAAACATAACCATCTCTGATTAACGAGTTAGTCAAGTAGAGGCATACTAGGGACTATATATTTTGTCTATGTATTCACACATGTACTAAGTTTCCAGTTAATACAATTCTAGCATGAATAATAAACATTTATCATGAAATAAGGAAATAAATAATAACTTTATTATAGCCTCTAGGGCATATTTCCTTCAGTCTCCCACTTGCACTAGAGTCAATAATCTAGATTACATAGTAATGATTCTAACACCCATGGAGCTTTGGTGTTGATCATGTTTTGCTCATGGAAGAGGCTTACTCAACGGGTCTGCAACATTCAGATCCGCGTGTATCTTGCAAATCTCTATGTCCCCTTCTGACACTTGATGATGGGTGGAATTGAAGCATCTCTTGATGTGCTTGGTTCTCTTGTGAAATCTGGATTCCCTTGCCAAGGCAATTGCACTAGTATTGTCACAAAAGATTTTCATTGGACCCGATGCACTAGGTATGACACCTAGATCAGATATGAACTCCTTCATCAAAACTCCTTCATTTGCTGCTTCCGAAGTAGCAATGTACTCCGCTTCACACGTAGATCCCACCATGATGCTCTTCTTGGAACTGCACCAACTGACAGCTCCTCCATTCAATAAAAATACGTATCCGGTTTGCAACTTAGAGTCATCTGAATCAGTGTCAAAGCTTGCATCGATGTAACCGTTTACGACGAGCTCTTTTTCACCTCCATAAATGAGAAACATAACCTTAGTCCTTTTCAGGTATTTCAAGATGTTCTTGACCGTTGTCCAGTGCTCCACTTTGGGATTACTTTGGTACCTCCCTGCTATGCTTATAGCAAGAAATACATCAGGTCTGGTACACAACATTGCATACATGATAGAACCTTTGGTTGAAGCATAAGGAATGACTTTCATTTTCTCTCTATCTTCTGTAGTGGTCAGGCATTGAGTCTGACTCAACTTCACACATTGTAGCACAAGCAAGAACCCTTTCTTTGACTGATCCATTTTGAACTTCTTCAAAACTTTATCAAGGTATGTGCTTTGTGAAAGTCCAATTAAGCATCTCGATCTATCTCTGTAGATCTTGATGCCTAATATGTAAGCAGCTTCTCTGAGGTCTTTCATAGAAAAACTCTTATTCAGGTATCCCTTTATGCTATCTAGAAATTCTATATCATTTCCAATCAACAATATGTCATCTACATATAAGATTAAAATTCTACAGAGCGCCCACTCACTTTCTTGTAAATACAGGCTTCTCCAAAAGTCTGTATAAAACCATATGCTTTGATCACACTATCAAAGCGTTTATTCCAACTCCGAGAGGCTTGCACCAGTCCATAAATGGATCGTTGGAGCTTGCACACTTTGTTAGCACCCTTTGGATCGACAAAACCTTCCGGTTGCAACATATACAACTCTTCTTCCAGAAATCCATTCAAGAATGCAGTTTTGACATCCATTTGCCAAATTTCATAATCATAAAATGTAGCAATTGCTAACATGATTCGGACAGACTTAAGCATCGCTAGGGTGAGAAAGTCTCATCGTAGTCAACTCCTTGAACTTGTCGAAAACCTTTCACAACAAGTCGAGCTTTGTAAACAGTAACATTACCGTCTGCGTCGGTCTTCTTCTTAAAGATCCATTTATTTTCTATGGCTTGTCGATCATCGGGCAAGTCCACCAAAGTCCACACTTTGTTCTCATACATGGATCCCATCTCAGATTTCATGGCTTCTGACCATTTCGCGGAATCTGGGCTCATCATCGCTTCCTCATAGTTCATAGGTTCATCATGGTCTAGTAACATGACTTCCAGAACAGGATTACCGTACCACTCTGGTGCGGATCTTACTCTAGAAGACCTACGAGGTTCGGTAGTAACTTGATCTGAAGCTTCATGATAATCATCATTAGCTTTCTCACTAATTGGTGTAGGAATCACGGGAACTAATTTCTGTGATGAACTACTTTCCAATAAGGGAGAAGGTACAACTACCTCATCAAGTTCTACTTTCCTCCCACTCACTTCTTTCGAGAGAAACTCCTTCTCTAGAAAGGATCCATTCTTAGCAACAAAGATTTTGCCTTTGGATCTGTGATAGAAGGTGTACCCAACAGTTTCCTTTGTGTATCCTATGAAGACGCACTTCTCTGATTTGGGTTTGAGCTTATCAGGTTGAAGCTTTTTCACATAAGCATCGCAGCCCCAAACTTTAAGAAACGACAACTTTGGTTTCTTGCCAAACCACGGTTCATAAGGCGCCGTCTCAATGGATTTTGATGGTGCCCTATTTAAAGTGAATGCAGCCGTCTCTAAAGCATAACCCCAAAACGATATCGGTAAATCAGTAAGAGACATCATAGATCGCACCATATCTAATAAAGTACGGTTACGACGTTCGGACACACCATTTCGCTGTGGTGTTCCAGGTGGCGTTAATTGTGAAACTATCCCATGTTGTTTCAAATGAAGACCAAACTCATAACTCAAATATTCTCCTCCACGATCAGATCGTAGAAACTTTATTTTCTTGTTACGATGATTTTCCACTTCACTTTGAAATTCTTTGAAATTTTCAAATGCTTCAAACTTATGCTTCATTAAGTAGATATAACCATATCTGCTCAAATCATCTGTGTAGGTAAGAAAATAACGATACCCACCACAAGAATCAATACTCATTGGACCACAAACATCGGTATGTATTATTTCCAACAAGTCAGTAGCTCGTTCCATTGTTCCGGAGAACAGAGTGTTAGTCATCTTGCCCATAAGGCACGGTTCGCAAGCACCAAGTGATTCATAATCAAGTGATTCCAAAAGTCCATCAACATGGAGTTTCTTCATGCGCTTTACACCGATATGACCCAAACGGCAGTGCCACAAATAAGTTGCACTATCATTATTAAACTTCAATCTTTTGGCTTCAACACTATGAATATGTGTATCACTACTATCGAGATCAACAAAAATAGACCACTCAGTAGGGGTGCATGACCATAAAAGATATTACTCATATAAATAGAACAACCATTATTCTTTGATTTAAATGAATAACCTCCTCCCATTAAACAAGATCTAGATATAATGTGCATGCTCAACGCTGGCACCATATAACAATTATTCAGGTCTAAAATTAATCCCGATGGTAGATGTAGAGGTAGCGTGCCGACCGCGATCACATCGACTTTGGAACCATTTCCCACGTGCATCGTCACCTCGTCCTTAGCCGATCTTTGCTTAATCCGTAGCCCCTGTTTCGAGTTGCAAATATGAGCAACAGTACCAGTATCAAATACCCAGGTGCTACTGCGAGCATTATTTAAGTACACATCAATAACATGTATATCAAATATACCTTTCACTTTGCCATCCTTCTTATCCGCCAAATACTTGGGGCAGTTCCGCTTCCAGTGACCAGTCCCTTTGCAGTAGAAGCACTCAGTTTCAGGCTTAGCTCCAGACTTGGGTTTCTTATCTTGAGAAGCAACCTTTTTTCCGTTCTTCTCGAAGTTCCCTTTCTTCCCTTTGCCCTTTTTCTTGAAACTAGTGGTCTTATTGACCATCAACACTTGATGCTCCTTTTTGATTTCTACCATCGCGGCCTTTAGCATTGCGAAGAGCTCGGGAAGATTCTTGTTCATCCCTTGCATATTATAGTTCATCATGAAGCCTTTATAGCTTGGTGGCAGTGATTGAAGAACTCTGTCAATGACACAATCAACTAGAAGATCAACTCCCAACTGAGTCAAGTGATTATGATACCCAGACATTTTGAGTATGTGTTCACTGGCAGAATTATTCTCCTCCATTTTGCAGCTGTAGAACTTGTTGGGGACTTCATATCTCTCAACTCGGGCATTTGCTTGAAATATTAACTTCAACTCTTGGAACATCTCATATGCTCCATGACGTTCAAAACTTCTTTGAAGTCCCGATTCTAAGCCGTAAAGCATGGCACACTGAACTATTGAGTAGTCATCAGCTTTGCTCTGCCAGACGTTCTTAACGTCATCAGTAGCATCTGCAGCAGGCCTGGCACCTAGCGGTGCTTCCAGGACGTAATTCTTCTGTGCAGCAATGAGGATAATCCTCAAGTTACGGACCCAGTCCGTGTAGTGGCTGACATCATCTTTCAAGCTTATCTTTCTCTAGGAATGCATTAAAATTCAAGGGAACGGTAGCATGGGCCATTCATCTACAACAACATAGACATGCAAAATACTATCAAGTACTAAGTTCATTATAAATTAAATTTCAATTAATCATATTACTTAAGAACTCCCACTTAGATAGACATCCCTCTAATCATCTAAGTGATCACGTGATCCAAATCAATTAAACCATGTCCGATCATCAGTATAGATGGAGTAGTTTTCAATGGTGAACATCACTATGTTGATCATATCTACTATATGATTCACGCTCGACCTTTCGGTCTCAGTGTTCCGAGGCCATATCTGCATATGCTAGGCTCGTCAAGTTTAACCCGAGTATTCTGCATGTGCAAAACTGGCTTGCACCAGTTGTATGTGAATGTAGAGCTTATCACACCCGATCATCACGTGGTGTCTCGGCACGACGAACTGTAGCAACGGTGCATACTCAGGGAGAACACTTGTACCTTGAAATTTAGTAAGGGATCATCTTATAATGCTACCGATGTTCTAAGCAAAATAAGATGCATAAAAGATAAACATCACATGCAATCCAAATATGTGACATGATATGGCCATCATCATCTTGTGCTCATGATCTCCATAACCGAAGCATCATCATGATCTCCAACATCACCGGCGCGACACCTTGATCTCCATCGTAGTGTCGTTGTTGTCTCGCCAACTATTGTTACTACGACTATCGCTACCCCATAGTGATAAAGTAAAACAATTACATGGCGATTGCATAGCATACAATAAAGCGACAACCATATGGCTCCTGCCAGTTGCCGATAACTTTGTTACAAAACATGATAATGTCATACAGCAATTTATATCACATCATGCCTTGACCATATCACATCACAGCAAGCCCTGCAAAAACAAGTTAGACGTCCTCTACTTTATTGTTGCAAGTTTTACGTGGTTGCTAC
Organism: Triticum aestivum; assembly: GCF_018294505.1. Classification (NCBI taxonomy): domain Eukaryota; kingdom Viridiplantae; phylum Streptophyta; class Magnoliopsida; order Poales; family Poaceae; genus Triticum; species Triticum aestivum. Next base: position 483,174,921 of record NC_057813.1, read on the forward strand.
GGGCTTCTAGCAAGAACCGTTCTTACCTATGCATCAAAACCACAACGATTTTTTGTCAAGTGTGCTATTTTAACCTTCAACAAGGACCGGGCGTAGCTACACTCGATTCAACTAAAGTTGGAGAAACAGACACTCACCAGCCACCTATGTGCAAAGCACGTCAGTAGAACCAGTCTCGCGTAAGAGTACATGTAATGTCGATCTGATCCGCTTCATCCAACAATACCGCCGAATCAAAGTATGACATGCTAGTAAGCAGTATGACTATTATTGCCCACAACTCTTTGTGTTCTACTCGTGCATATAACATCTACGCATAGACCTGGCTCAGATGCCACTGTTGGGGAACGCGGTAATTTCAAAAAAAATCCTATGATCACGCAAGATCTATCTAGGTGATGCATAGCAACGAGAGGGGAGAGTGTTGTCTACATACCCTCATAGACCGAAAGTGGAAGCATTATGATAACGCGATTGATGTAGTCGTACGTCTTCACAATCCGACCGATCCTAGCACCGAAGGTACGGCACCTCCGCAATCTGCACACGTTCAGCTCGGTGACGTCCCACAAACTCTAGATCCAGCTGAGGTCGAGGGAGAGTTTTATCAGCACGACGGCATTGTGACGGTGATGATGAAGTTACCAGCGCAGGGCTTCGCCTAAGCACTACGACGATATGACCGAGGTGTGTAACTGTGGAGGGGGGCACCGCACACGGCTAAAACAATTGTCAACTTGTGTGTCTATGGGGTGCCCCCTTCCCCTGTATATAAAGGAGTGGAGGAGGGGGAGGGCCGGCCCTCTCATGGCGCGCCCAAGGGGGGAGTCCTACTCCCGGTGGGAGTAGGATTCCCCCTTCCCTAGTTGGAGTAGGAGAGGAAGGAAGGGGGAGAGAGAGGGAAGGAAAGGGGGGCCACCCAATTCAGATTGGGCTTGGGGTGCGCGCCCTCCACCTGGCCGCCTCCTCCTCTCTCCCACTAAGGCCCAATAAGGCCCATACACTCCCCGGGGGGTTCCGGTAACCCCCGGTAATTCGGTAAATGCCCGAACTCACCCGAAACCATTCTGATGTCCAAACATAGCCTTCCAATATATCGATCTTTATGTCTCGACCATTTCGAGACTCCTCTTCATGTCCGTGATCACATCCGGGACTCTGAACTACCTTCGGTACATCAAAACACATAAACTCATAATACCAATCGTCATCGAACGTTAAGCGTGCGGACCCTACGGGTTCGAGAACTATGTAGACATGACCGAGACACGTCTCCGGTCAATAACCAATAGCAGAACCTGGATGCTCATATTGGTTCCTACATATTCTACGAAGACCTTTATCGGTCAAACCGCATAACAACATACATTGTTCCCTTTGTCATCGGTATGTTACTTGCCCGAGATTCGATCGTCGGTATCTCAATACCTAGTTCAATCTCATTACCGGCAAGTCCCTTTACTCGTTTCATAATACTTCATCCTGCAACTAACTCATTAGTCACAATGCTTGCAAGGCTTATACTGATGACTATTACCGAGAGGGCCCAGAGATACCTCTCCGAAACACAGAGTGACAAATCCTAAGCTCAATCTATGCCAACCCAACAAACACCTTCGGAGACAACTGTAGAGAACCTTTATAATCACCCATTTATGTTGTGACGTTTGGTAGCACACAAAGTGTTCCTCTGTTATTCGGGAGTTGCATAATCTCATAGTCTGAGGAACTTGTATTAGTCATGAAGAAAGCAGTAGCAATGAAACTAACACGATCATAATGCTAAGCTAACGGATGGGTCAGGTCCATCACATCATTCTCCTAATGATGTGATCCCGTTCATCAAATGACAACACATGTCTATGGTTAGGAAACATAACCATCTTTAATTAATGAGCTAGTCAAGTAGAGGCATACTAGGGACTATATGTTTTATCTATGTATTCACACATGTACTAAGTTTCCGATTAATACAATTCTAGCATGAATAATAAACATTTATCATGAATTAAGGAAATAAATAATAACTTTATTATAGCCTCTAGGGCATATTTCCTTCACTTGTTGCTATTGTGACATTTTGCTTCGCTATGCTTAACACTTTTGTTTTAAGAGTGTTTTGTGCAGTTCAACTTGAATGGCACACCGGCAACTTTGCTTAATTTTGGTGGAACTGCACAAAAGGAGATCGGATTTCCATATATGTGTTGAGATTTGTTTCAAGTCGTCCTCGCGAGTTGTTTCAAATCTTGGTCAAGAAAGGTCAGTACCGACTTTCATCCACATGATGGTGCAGTGTGCTTTGAGATGTTGTGCTACTTGTATTGGTACTGTTTTGGATAAATGTTGAATTGAAGCTATTGAACTACTATCTTTTACCATTAAGTGGGCAAAAATTGTTCCAACCCAGACATGATGCGTGTTTCTTTGTTACAACAAAACTCTGCATCACCCCCTTTATAAGTAGATGGAAGCACATGTTGTTGTTGCGCCCACTCTCCCCTGGAACTGCTTATGTTTTTTGATAATCTAATGCCGCTAGTAAAATTAAGCAATGCCACTCTCATAATTAATTAACTATTGAACCTTAGTTCAAAATTGCAACACTTGTTAGGGATTGGCGGGATTACCATTTTTGTGGCCGCATGTTTCATCCTCCTTTATTGGCCAGTAATTGATTCCTTTTTTGCCTCTGTTAAAACATGGATATCTATTCAACTTGTTGCTATTACGACATTTTGCTTCACTTAATCTTTGCGGAACTGCACAAAAGGAGACTGGATTTCCATATATGTGTTGAGATCTCTTTTAGGTCTTCCTCACGAGTTGTTTCAAAGTTTGGTCTTGAAAGGTTAGTACTAACTTTCAGTACCGACTTTTCTCAGAATTAACTATTGAATCTTAGTTCAAAACTGTAACACTTGTTAGGGATCGGCGGGAATACCATTTCTGTTAGGGATCGGCCGGAGTACATGTTTAAGAAATGTATTGTTCAGATAATGTCTCTGTTATTATATATCAGTTATAGTGTTTTACAAATGGTACTATATTGCTTTGTAGTTCTTTCTACATGATTAACCAAGGTATTATTAAGATAATGTCTCTGTTAAAATGAATCAGTCGCATTGTCTTAGGAATGGTACTTTTCTGCTTTGTCGTTCTTTATACATGTTGAAACAAGGCATTGTTAAGATAATGTCTCGGTTAATATGAATGAATCACACTGATGGAGAATTGCTACTCTCCTGCTTTGTTTCCCATTAAGATAAGGTAGATCGATAGATGTTTTTCTTCTGGGAGTACACATCATCAACCGTTATTTCTCAGTAATTGTTTCCCTTATACCTATTGTTGCTTACAGGGATATCAAAATTAAAGCTCGGTTTTATTCTGACTTTGATTTTAGTTGAACTGCACAAAAGGAGACAATGTGTCTAAGGCAAACTGCTGCATTAGTGGGTCCAGTTAGTCTTACCACTTTGCAGAAAGAAGCAGTCACTGTTTGCGCTACATTACAGAAGGAATGATCAAGAAGCTTTATAAAGTATTAGTAGATGTTGGTGACATGACTAGTCTGCAGAGAGCATAGGCAACTCTATAACACGTGTAGTGCACTGGGCAAAAAGTGCCCAAACAAGTACAAGAAGCCATGATAGGACTCCAAGTCTGTCAATGTCATTCTAAGCAACAATGATGGGGCATCTGGGTAAGGTAATCTGTTTAGCGTACTTTTAGTTTGTTAGTCCATCGATTGGTGGGTTGACACTGGGGCCAATATTCATGTGTGTGCTGATGTGTCTTTGTTTTCTTCCAGCATATAAATACAAAATCCACAGGGATGCTCAGCTTGATTTTAGTGGAACTGCACAAAATGTTCAGATGGTTTGTGTCCTCCATAGTACTTCATCATGCACAATACATCGAATGGTTCTCTAATCATTCTTTGTCACCTTGAGCAACCGGACTATCAGTTGACAAACTGATGACAAACCCTGCCTGTTCCACAATCATAGGCATTACATATTTTGAATCGTAAAAGCTTGTCAAAGTTTAATCATTGATGTTAGCAAAAAGACATTAGTTTAATATATTGGAATTGGAAAACCTTGTCAAATTTTGCTCATTGATGTTAGCCAGAAGACATGCATTTGATATTTTTGAGTGGGACGCCCTTTGTCGTGAGCAACGTCGATCGTTTTTTCCTATTCCTGTCTTTAGTTCAGAAATATTTACTCTGCTGAGATGCAGTCACATGAATGTTGACTTATGTAAGGTACTTTAAGAGTTTGTTTTGAATGTTGTCTATGTAATGCCAGGCCTTGTGAGTTTGATTGCAAAGTTGAGCTTGGAATGCTGTGGCATGCGGCATCACGAGCTGCTCACTTTGCCTATTGAGAATAATGCTTCACATTGTTTTGCATGTTGAGCTAATGCCTATGATTTGCATGTCATGAAGATCATCCTCTTCTGTTGTTTATGTGCTTAAGAAGTTCATTGTCTTATGTTTCATTCATAGCCTATACGACAACTCGGGTAGGTTAGAGGTGAAACCATATGATCTTCCGACCAACTCATCAGCTTAGGCCGTGATTGGATCGTCGTTTTCCTACCAAAACTGCTTGAAAAACTGACGCTTGTAAATAAAAGCAGATGGTCTCGGGCGAAACACTTGGTTGGTCGATTTTGGCTAGTAAAATATACACTGGTCTCTCAAATTACACGTGTAACCCGCCTGTTTTACTTACTGACCTCGGGCCCTCGGTTTCATTATGCATGTATTTTACGCGTTGTTTCCGATGACGAGTAAATTACACTTGTATCTTAATACAGGTGTGAAATAAACCAGAGCTCCCAAGCGCAGCCTTACCATTTCATGTCGTCTCAGTCTCTTGAAGGTGCTCATAGGTGTCTGATGACCCTGGCTTCATGAATGAGCACTAGGCGCTATATCAGACCATCCGTAGGGCCCACGAGGCCCTCTCCGTCGTCCTTCAAGTTGTTGCACTTGTCGTGGCGCCAAGCATTGTCAACATGGTCAACGAACATGAGGATTCAGGAGATGACTTTATTTTGACTGGATGATAGTAGGGACCCACTAGGGCCGTAGCTGTACGTACGCAAGTGCCTCCTTATTATTTACAACTATTTTGTTTGATTCCTCCTGGTTTCCTGACATCACGGTCCGCACCATTGTCAACCTATGCAGTCAATAAACGAGAGAATTGCACAAGGAGCGGTTGATAGCTCGTACCAAGCAGCTCGAGCAGTATTTGTGTTTTTGAGGTGTGAGCACTGCAGAGTTTTTCTTGAGCGATGTTTTCGTTGTTGTTCAGAGGAGAGCTGGGTATTAACTGGGCGGGCTGTGACCCATCTAGCCCAGACCAGATATCCAGCTCAGATATTAATTTTTTTCAAGCTGAAAATGGCTAGCCCAGTATACTTTTTTTAGGAATACCCATGCAAGGTCAACTTGTTATTCTCCGCCCCGCTGGGCTGCAAATCTTTCCTAGGAGGTATGCATTAGGCTTAACAGGAAAATGGGCTTTAAGAAATAATAAATGGGATGTAATTATAAAACTAGGCAGTAACTATAAAAAATGCACCAAACTCATAATTAGTTTATAAAAAATTATTTTTGAATTTTGAAAAATTTAATTTCATTAATTGTTGCACGCGCAATGTTTTATTGGATTTTTACGTAATACAAATTTATATTGAAATTGTATTTAATCTGACTAGAAATTTTAGGATAAAAATATTTTGAATCCCATCAAAATGTGGGAAATTTTATTGAATTCTTTTTTGAACGGTTGGTTGAAATTATTAATTGTTGTCCTAGCAAGAAAATGGGTTGTACTTTTAACAAACTGTAAATGGGTTGTAGTAAATTCCATTAGAATTCAAAAATGGGTTGTACATTCTTACAAATCGCAAATGGGCTATAAGTTCTCTGCCACACACTTGTGGGCCTACTAAGTTGACGCGTCCCCTAAAAAAGTAAGTTGACGTGTATGCAAGGCTTTGTCAACTTATAGTCAACACACGGTTCTAGTAGCACTGGTCGTTGGATGTCCATCCAACGGATGTCGTGCTTCTTCTTCAATCTCGGATATTCTAGCTTCAGCCGTCCAAAAAATGATTCCTCCCCCTGACATCTGGGGCACAACGTTTCGGAGGCTGACATGTGGGCCTACTAAGTTGACGCGTACAAAAGGCTTTGTTAACTTAGTCAATATAAACGATTCTAACTGCAGTGACCGTACGATGTCCATCCAATGGCTATCGTGCTTCTTCAGCCTCTGGTCTTCTTGCTCCAACCGTCCAAAGCAGCGTCGGTCATGCCGCCTGCTCCTGGCTCCCGTGGCCGGCTGTGCTACCGCAGAGGCCTCACCGCCCCCTACTACTCCCACCGCTGGCCATGCCATCCCTCCACTCACCCACACCCCATGTTATTTTGCGGCGACGGCAGCCTCACACCAAAGCCAAACCAGTGAACCCTGGTACTCCTCTCTGCATGGGCATCCACTGGCGCGTCTTCCCCGGCTCCGTGTCGTCCCCTTCCTAGGCCTCGTCGTCGTCCACCGCCCTGGTGCTCTCGGCGCGGCGTGGTCAACGTGGTCAAGGAACAACTTCCATCGGACGTGGACTGTACATGGAGAGGCTGACAGCTGGGTCCACGGCCGCACACAAGGAAATGCCTCCTTATTACGCGCAAAATAATGATTCCTCCGCCTGACATCTGGGACCCATCGGAAGGGCCTCTGTATTTCGCGAAGAAAATGCTCCC
>NC_057813.1:483181959-483183804 GCF_018294505.1 Triticum aestivum
CCCGCTGACAGGTCGGACCCACCAGCTATATCTTCGCACGCAAGGAAGTGCCTCGTTATTACGCACACAAAAATGAATACTCCCCTGCTAGCTGGGACCCAGCATAGCGGGAGGCTGACTTGTGGGCCTACTAAGTTGACGGGGACGGAGGGCTTTGTCAACTTAGTCAATATGAACGATTCTAGCTCCAGTGACCGTACGATGTCCATCCAATGGCTGTAGTGCTTCTTCAGCCTCTGGTCTTCTTGCTCCAGCCGCCCAAAACACCGCCGGTCGTGCCGCCTGCTCCTGCCTCCCATGGCCGGCTGTGCTGCCGCGGAGGCCTCACCGCCCCCTACTACTCCCACTGCTGGTCAGGCCATCCCTCCACTCACCCACTCCCCTTGTTATTCTGCGGCGACGGCAGCCTCACGCCGAAGCCGAACCAATGAACCCTTGTACACCTCTTCGCGTGGGCATCCACTGTCGCGTCTTCCCCGGCTCCACGTTGTCCCCTTCCTAGGCCTCGCCGTCGTCCATCGTCCTGGTGCTCTTGGTGCGGCGTGGTCAACATGGTCAAGGAACGACTTCCATCGGAAGAGTACTGTACGTGGAGAGGCTGACAGCTGGATCCACAGCTGCAGCAAGGAAGTGCCTCCTTATTACGCGGAAATAATGATCCCTCCACCTGACAGCAGGGACCCATCGGACGGGCCACCGTATTTCGTGAAAAAAATGTTTACCCCCTGACTGCTGGGACCCACCAGCTACATCTTCACACACAAGGAAGTGTGTCCATATTACGTGCAAAAAAAAAATGATTTGCCCCCCTGACTATTGGGACCCACCAGTTACATCTTCGCACGCAAGGAAGTGCCTGACAGTCGAGACCCACCTGGTCGAAGTGTACGTAGTGTTGTCATTCTGGTCGCAAACGTGTACGTACATACTGGTCGATGTAGAGGCGCGCACGTGTCGTAGTAGAGGCACGCATGCGTCGTAGTAGAGGCGCGCATGTAGCATGTACACGTATGTACAGCGGCCAGGGTGCAAGAAAGTAAATACGGCCACGTACGTACATACGGGCGGGGTCTCGAACGCCTACTCACGCATACGTACGACCAGGGCTCGTGTACATGGCTGGGGCGGAATGGAGAAACTACATCGTCGTCGTGTTCATGGGGAGCCAACCGGCTGGGTCGGAACGGAATGCATCGTGTTCATCGGGAGCCAACCAGCTTGGACGGAACAGCCGATGGAAACAAGGCATGTCGTATCGTAGAACAGACGAAACGGCCTTGTGTTTGACCGGCCACGGTCGAAACGGGATCATGTTCATCAGGAAGGGTCTGGTGTACCGCAAAACAGAGGAAACAGACTTCTGTTAGACCTCCTACGGTCGAAACGTGGTCCTGTTGATCGGGAGGGGTGTGGCATACCGAAAACGGAGGAAATGGACTTGTGTTGGAGCACTACGGTCGAAACGGGGGTCTTGTTCATCGAGAGGAGTGTGGCGTACCGCAAAATGGGACTCCACAAGATATTGTTCATCTCCACCGTCGACCTCCTCCAGCCTCCACGGGCTACTGTTCATCCACCGTCGACCTCCTCCAGCCTCCACCTACGACTGTTCATCCACGGGCTCCTATTCATCCAGCCTCCACCGCACGCTCCTCCACCGGCTACTGTTCAACCAGCCCTCTCCACGAGGTTCTGTTCAACCACCCCTCCATGGGCTACTGTTCATCCAGCCCTCCACCGGCTACTGTTCAACCAGCCCTCCACCGGCTACTATTCAACCTTCCCTCCACGGGGTCCTGTTCATCCACGCCCAACTGGCTCGATATATCGGGGTCCTGTTCATCC
>NC_057813.1:483184054-483216359 GCF_018294505.1 Triticum aestivum
CACTCACTGTTCATCAAGGGAAGGAGGCAGCAGGTTCGATCGGCTTCAGTTAGCAGCAGTAGCGAACGAAGGAATCGCTCGATCAGGTTCAGTAACGCGTAGCCTGCAATGCAATCGCTCGGGTTCAGTAGGCGAATGCCTCGCTCGGGTTTAGTTAGAGCCCAACACCTCGCACCGACACGTGCATACGTGTACGAGAGAAACGCGCAAACCTCCGTGCATGCTCGCCCCCGACCGCCCACTGTAACCGTGAACTCCGCGATATTTTCCTCGCCCTCGCTTCTACCATGGTTTTTTCCATCATAGACGATCCAAAGAATGGCATGCAGCTGCGTCTCCGGCTCGCCCAGGACGAAAAGCCCATTTTCTGTCATGATTTTTTATCATAGAAGTAGGAGCCCACCACATCTATGGTGATACCGGGTTTTGTCACAATTATCGTCATAAAAGTGTCATAAGCATGACAGGAAAAAAATTTGTTCGACCCAAAATGTCACGGATGTGTGTTTTTTGTAGTCTATTTGGTTGGCACAAGGTCTGTTTTAATAGGACAATCTAGCCTATTTGTCACTTTACCCGCCTTTTGAGCCTTCAAGAGGTAGGCAAAACCAACTCTTTGTTACTCGGAAACCGTTACGCATCTGTTTTCTTGCTGGTCTTTTTCGATGACATTCTAGTGTACAGTTCTACCATGGTGGAGCATCTCAAGTTGCTAGAGGAAGTGTTCCGGTAGAACAAACTTTTTGTGGGTGAGCCAAATTTCATAAAGGAAATACATTATTTATGAAATTGGGGTCTACTCTGTTCCGCCAATGTTAGACCTTTTTCCACCAATGGCGAAGGCTACAGCTCTGATTTCAGAGCGCGGAAACGGAAAAGAGATAAAGATAGGGATCCCTATAAATCGAAATATATGGAAAAAGTGCACTTTTTTACTACTACTACTATTTATTAGACTTTTTCAAGGAAACATCGTTTTTCCGAGTTAGACTGAATTGGTCGGAGCGTAAACGAGCAAGCAGAGCCCAGGAAAGAGGTCAGATCGTCATAGTGTCACTAGGCGATGGTTCAGAACAACGTCGCGGAAAGGTGTTTAAAATCGTTTGTATAGCACCCCATTGTACCAGTGAATACCTCTAAGGAGGAGGGGGAAACTATGTTAACTATCTCCCATACCTCTCATGAGTTTATGGAAGACTTGAAGGAGGCAGATTTGTGTGCAAGACTTGTTGTAAAAAGGAGAAGAGCACCTGACTGTTGAAATTCCAGCAAAGGTACGTGGTTTATTGGCAGAATTTCAGAACATACTTGGAGAGCCAGAAGGCTTGCCACCGATGAGAGGAATTCAACATAGAATTGACTTAATTCCAGGAGAAAGTCTTCCTAATCTTCCACACTATCGAATGAGCCCAAAGGAGCATGATATATTGAAGGAGAAAGTGGAGGAATTCCTGCAAAAGGGCACATTCGAGAAAGTATTAGCCCATGTGATGTACCATCCCTACTCGCGCCAAAGAAAGATGGATCTTGGCGCATGTGTACGGGCAATAGAGCCATTAAGAAGATCATCGTAAGATATAGATTCTCGATTCCCTGTCTAGATGATATGTTGGATCAGCTTAGTGGACAAGAGTGTTCACAAAGCTAGATTTAAGAAGTGGATATCATCAAATATGTATCAAACCCGGGGATGAATGGAAAATCGCCTTCAAGACAAAGTAAGGGTTGTTTGAATGGCTAGTCATGCCATTTGCACTCTCAAATGCACCAAGTATTTTTATGTGCTTAATGAATTAAGTCCTTCGACCTTTCTTGTCCCACTTTGTTGTGGTCTATTTCGATGACATCTTGATCTATAGCAAGGATGAGGATGAACACTTTGATCACATTCGGAAGGTGCTAAAAGTACTAAGGGAAAATGAGCTCTATGTCAACTTGAAGAAATGTGCTTTCCTGCAAACACAACTTCTTTTCCTAGGATTCGTGATAACATGTGACAGTATTCGTGTTGATGACTCTAAGGTTGAAGCAATCCGAGAATGGACAACTCCGAGGACCATTTCTGAGATAAGAAGTTTTCATGGCCTTGCAACTTTCTATAGGGGACCTGTGAAGAATTTTAGCACTATCATGGCACCAATTACTGAGTGTTTGAAGAAAGGAAAGTTCCAATGGACAAAAGCAGCTGAAGCTAGTTTCAATGAGATTAAACAAAAACTATCACAAGCTCCTGTCTTGGTGCTACCTGATTTCAACAAGACTTTTGAGTTGGAGTGTGATGCAAGTGGAGTAGGCATTGGAATTGTCCTATCTCAAGAAAGGAAGCCCATTGCTTTCTTTAGTGAGAAGTTAAGTGAAGCTAGACAGAAATGGAGTACCTATCAGCAAGAATTGGATGTCGTTTTCAGAGCCTTGAAAAATTGGAAGTTTCTTTGCTGCCTAAAGAGTTCATTGTATATAGTGACCACCAACATTTGAAGCATTTAGAAATCAAAGGCATGTTCACCGCATGCTAGCAAGATGGGCAGCATATCTGGAGAGGTTTAACTATCTCATTGTGCATAAATCTGGAATAACTAACAGAGTGTCCAATTCTTCGAGTCGTCGTGCATGACTCTTGACTTCTTTTGAAGCTAAACTTCCGTGCATGGATCAAGTAAAGGAGTTGTATGAGGGTGACGAAGACTTTGGCCATGTTTGGGTAAAGCACACAAGGGGCCAACCATTAGGCGATGACTATTTGATGCAAGATGGATATCTCTTCAAAAATGATTGTTTGTGCATTCCAAGAAGTTCTCTACATGACAAGCTGGTTAGAGAGCTCCATTCAAATGATCTTAGTGGCCATGTTGGATGGGACAAGACTATCGCTAGCCTGTAAGCTCGCTACTTTTGGCCACAACTAAAGAGAGATGCTGGAAAGTTTGTTCAACGATGCCCTATATGTCAAACCTGCAAAGGCCAAGTCCAGAACACATGGTTATACAATGCCTTTGCCTATTCATGTCGCTCCATGGGAGGACATTTCTATGGACTTTGTCTTGGACTTGCCAAGAACAAGATGAGGGAGTGATGTTGTGTTTGTGGTCGTGGACATATTTTCTAAGATGGATCATTTCATCCCATGCCGCAAGACGGCGGATGCTTGTCATGTGACAAATCTATTCTTTCGAGAAGTGGTCATACTTCATGGAGTTCCAAGATCCATCATATCAGATCGTGATAGCAAGTCTCTTGCTACATTTTGGCTCACTTTGTGGAAGCAATTCAACACTGGATTGAAATTTTCTAGCACTGCTCATCCACAAACAGATGGACAAATGAAAGTGGTGAACAATTTTTTGGGTAATCTGATCTGTTGCATTTGTGGAGAAAGTAATGGACGATGGGATTTGGCTTTATCTCTTGCAGAGTTCTCCTACAATAACTCCAAGCATAGATCCACAGGAAGGAGCCCATTTTCCATTGTCTACACTAAAGTTCTAACACATGTGGTGGACCTGGTGAAGCTACCATCAAGGGGAAACTCAAAATCAGCATTGTCCTTTGTTGATAATTACACTGAGTTATTTGAAGAGATTTGTGGTGTTTTGGAAGCAGAAAATCAGAAATATAAACAACTTGATGACTGCAAAAGGAGGCCGAAATCATTCCAAGTTGGTGATAAGGTGATGGTATACCTCCGAAAAGAGAGGCTACCTTTTGGTGTTAAAGGGAAACTTAGGCAGCGAAGGCATGGGCCCTTCTCTATCATGAAGAAGATAAATGATAATACTTATGTGATAGATCTTCCAAGCGACATGGGTATATCCAACACTTTCAATGTTGCAGACTTGACTCTCTACCATCCAGAAGAAGCGCTCTATGAAGATAACTCAAGGGCGAGTTCCAAACAACCAAGGAAGAATGATGAGGAACACTAGATGAGGAAACATAAAAAATAAATCATATGTTAGATTTGTTTGGCTACTTCTAGAGTTCTAGACGCTCCAACTCCAGTGTAGTATTTCTTTTCTTTTCTTTTCTATCCTATCAATTATTTTTAGAGTCTTCTAGTTGTGAGTAGCTATGAGTAGAATGGTGGAACTTAAATAATGTTTTCTAGAGTATTCTAGCTATAAGTATAAGTATGTGAAGGCTTCCCAAAGCCCTATAAATAGAGGTCCTCACCTCTATTTTGTATTCAGAGTATGTACCCACTATCTATAATAAAATTTGTTGTTCTTATCTAAGATCTTGAGGTCTAGGAGTTTTGGATTGAACTCATGCTGCCATATTGGCTTACATTCGCCTCTAGAGCAATATCTAGCGCAACGCGTTGAAGTTGTTCCTTCAACACTTGTGTTATACACTTTGTAGGAGCAGGGTGGAGTTACTCCTCCACAACCTTTGTGCTGCTTCAGATCTCTCATCGAAACAGTGCCGCTCACATGAAAGGGGAAAACCTGGCCGGGAATTAGAAACGACAAAAGAAAAAAAAGGGAGGGGGCGGCCAGGCGCAGCGGTTTCAGGCTGGGACATACAAAGAAAACCAGCCCAAAAACTAGATAGTCCAGGAGCGAATCTTCGTGCAACAACGGACGGACAACGGTTTGAATGTTGGCGAATCGAAAAACAGTTGACCGTAAAATAGCAAATCTGAAAAAGTAAAAAAATGATGCGGGGGGCGCGCTCAGACCCGCTCCGAAAGTCTGTTATGACGTGGAGTATTAAAGAAACCAGTGGTTGGGGTGCACCCTTGGTGCGCCGCCTGAGATGAAGTTTTGGCGGTGCCAGGTGGATATGCCCCTTTCATTTTCCTATTTGTACCATGTCTATTATTATTTCTATTATGTACTGTTATTGCCTGAGCAATGCCAGGGCAGGACACGCTCATCTGGCTGCCGTTTTTGTCAGCTTTCATGTGAGCTTACAAACTGTACTCATTAGCACACTACATTTGTATGAACAGGGGATGACACATACATTGACTAAAACCAGCCGTTTAATGTACTAGGTGATGCCCCGCGCGTTGCTGCGAATTTTTTTTGTGGAAATTCAGAGCATCGACATCTCAAAGAAGAACATAATTTGAGTCAATAAATGATAGATTTCTTATATTGGAAAGGTTGAAAATTATTGTTGATACAAATATGTAACACATGATTAAACCATATCAGTTTCTAGCAAGAACCATATATTGTATGATATAAAAAGCTAGCACTTTGTAGCATGAACCATATTCTTACAGGATATATTTGATGTTGTTTTTAGGTGTGCCTCGTGCAGTTACTATGACCTGGACATATGATATCCCATTCTTTTCATACTCAACAATGTATCCAACATATGAGAATGGATGGTCACCACGCAGTGGATCAGTGGTGCCTTGAGGCTTGTATTCCCGTTTAAAAGTTATAAACACCGGGTCCTTTGTGCTCTTCATCTTTGCAATTGCATTTGTGTATTTCTTTTGAGCTTCTCTTACTGAAATGGTGCTAGAACGTGGCAAATTATTGTTTGCCAAATTAGGTATATGTTGTCAATCAAGGTAAGAAGTGAAATGAAATATAGGGAAACCAATTCAGCAGGAGTACCTGATACTTCGGTTGCCCATTTGTACTTGTTTTCGACCCGTGATTGAAAAGATAAGTGGTAAGCTGAAAATGCAATAGGATTATGTTATATAGATGTGTGTGTTGTAGTAGGAAGCCTGTTTTGCTGATTACCAAATGAGGCTAAATAAATTTCACTCTTGCTGCTTACCAAACAAAGGTAAATAAAATACACATCTTTTTTGCTGCTAGCTGCTACAAATTTAACAGATGGTGTACATCCATGATTTTCTATATGACAGAGCGGGGCATTTAATACATCGACAAAACAGAAAATGTTGACAATGCCAGAATAGTTAAGAAAGATTTTCAAATATATGGTAGTACCAAAAATTCACAATCTCATTGTGTTGCTCCAAGTCTGTGTTTTTAGTACACCAAACTACTGACAAAATAGGAAGTATAAGTTTTAATACGCCCGAGTCTACATTTGTTGATGAAAACCAAATTAAGGGGACTACTTATGTTGAATAGTTATTTTCACTTCCCATCCTAGCTAACTGGGCATCAGTCAGCCTAACACACATTTATGCTTTAGTAATAGTATTATCATACGTCATTGGTACCCTTCTAAAGGTGACTGTATACGTCTTGAAAAATGTAAAAAAGTTCTATAAACCAAGCGAGTTGAGCCCAAGTTTTGTCCTGTGTAATCTATGGTTGTATATCTTGTCCCTCTTTTTACACATCTCTTATTTTATCAATTCACTTATCTAACATTTACAGTAAACAATATGTCATATATATAATTCATACTGTTAGAGATAAAGTTTGAAGCAAGAACACATGTAGACCTGTCAACCTGTCAAGTGTATTATTTCCAAGATATACATATAGTCCTTCAGGCTAGCAGAGCCTACGCATGTCTATTTGTTGTATGTAGTTATATTTTATGATATATTGATATGAAGAATAATTCCTCTCTGTCTCCAAATTATGGATGTAGTTCCTAATGTTTGTGATGATAGTCTACAGCTTGAATGAGATGCATCTTTTAATTCTTCTCAGGTATGTGACTTGGCTCAACCAAGAGATTACTGATGTATATATATCACTCGGATTGCACGGGAGAGAAATATTATATAGCAGAACTTAAAATCTATAGATATAGCATGAAACCAATGACAATCTGTCATAGAAATAGTTGGAAAATCAATTAACTGACACAATGTGGTGGTATATTGGGACATGGAAAATTTAAGAGCAATATTCCGTCATGTTTTTGCCCAGAAGCATCAAGCTTTGCATCAGCCAAGACATGAATTTCAAAGATAAGCATTGCACAACCAAGAAAGACAATTGCATGATGAAGTTCTAGGATTTAGAACCAGACCTGTAGTGCAAGGGGGCGGGATCAATGGACACCTTGAGGAGAATTTGCTGCACATGACAAAATGAGAGTAAAGCACAATCTGGAACAAATGCAAAGACGTGTGAAGTAATGAAACAATTCCCAGCAGCAAGGGATCTCTGAAGCATAATGTGGAGCCGAGCACCTCTGATCCGAAGCGCAACCTGAAAAGATTCGAAGGCATTAGCTTCAGGATGGAAAAAATCATAGGCTGCTGGAAATAGTGAGTGTGCACCTACCACGCCGGAGGCCTCTTCGGACGGGGCGCGAGAAGGCATCTGTGATGGATGACGATGACATTACATAGGGGTATTTAAACCCACTTACCTCCGAATTTGCAGATTAATGGAAGGTGATGTAATGAGGGGTGATGAATTAGGTTGTGGGTGAGGACGTTTCATGAACATTTGTGGATGCATTATGGTCGGGATAACATACGTCGTGGAGGTGGAAGGGTAGTGATGGCCATAATGCGGTAGCGGCAAGAGAATTAATGCACGGGAGATCGTCGGTCATGGCGGCAGTAGCAGGTGAAGGGGCGTCGTCACGGTGGCTGCGGTTGGCCGAGGGAGCATCGGCCATGGCGGCGGCTGGCTGAGAGAGCGTCCGGCATGGCGGCAACTGACCAGTAAGCGTTCAGCGTGTCGGCGGCTGGCCGAGGGACAGGCCGGGGAGCGTAGTGGCGGTGCCGGCGGATGGCCGTGGACCCGAGGTACCAGGCGGGGAGCGGTTGTGGCGGCGGCTATGGGGATAATAGGGATTGCACGGGGAAGATGAAGACGCGATGGGCGACGAAGGATACATGGGCTATTGATTCATTTGCCGTGGGCTTAGAATGTTTACAAAGAGCCCAGTTCTATAGCCCACGTACAAAAATGTGACTCGCATAGCCGAGACAGCGAGCAGGACAGTGCGAGCTGAAGAATAGAGGGCACTGCGAATCGTTATTCTCCGCTTAGGGGTAGCAAGTTCCAGTAAATTTAATCAACTCTTAGATCAAACGGCTGCAGACTGCTCGGCTGTACTGTATCAACGGCTATAATAATCCGGATGATGTGGCTTCATAAGAAGCCAGGAAAATCAGGTAGTGGGGTGCCTCTATTTAGATATAGAAGATTCTAGAAAACATCTAGCACGGTTAAGTCACTATTAGGCAAATATTACTATCATGACAATGTAACTACAGGATGTTCGAAAGTGCTAACGTGAGCCCGAGCACATATGGTCATGTTATCTCGGTTGTTCGTTCTCCTTAAGATTGGGTCTCCTGCTCGTATTTCATGTTGTACTCCCTCCATTCCGAAATATAAGTCGTTGGAGGAGTGTAAACTGTACTCCTCCAACGACTTACATTTCGGAACAGAGGTAATATATTCAAGTGTATTCTGATCCAGACAACACACATGGCCCACACTCCAATAGTGAGTTAATGCGGGCTATCACGTTATGTAACTTCCGGTCCACAATTCCGTACTGAGCCGTTTTACATGACTTTCTGGCATGACCATTAATGCCAGGCCATCGCTACCTGAACCGCACGCGGCTTTGTGAAATGATCCTAGTGCCTCCCTCACATGATCACTCAGCAGATTCTCAAAACAAAAACAAAAGATGACCACTCAGCTGATGCTGAAGCTATGTGTCTAACCACGGTAGCCGTGGATTGTAAGAGCAATTTCAATGGGGCGACCCATTTTGTCCGCCTGTGTCTGTTTGGATCGGCGTGGACAAAAGTGGCGGCCCAATGCGCCAACCCAACTCCATTTCACGTCCGCGCCGACGCATTTGCGGCCAAAATTTACGCCTGGAATGCGTCGGCGCGGACGCAAAGCGGACGCGCCGCGCGTCTCCTCACCGTCCGCCGTGTCCCCACCTGGTGGCCACCCAACCGCCACCGGTCGTCTTATTTATGACGACCATCGATAGCGGGCCCACGCGTCAGCCAGTGCGCACGTCCTTTTTTAATCATGCGTGCGGCGGGGTCGGCCTCATCCACTTCTCCCGTCCACATCTGGCCCACCACCACTCCCTTTGCTTCCTCGCCGGCGAGCGCAAACCCTAGCGCGGCCATGGGCCTCTTTGGCAGCAGCAAGGGCAAGGGCAAGGGCACTCCCGGTGCCTCGTCATCCCGAGCTTCCCCTCCCCCTCCATCGCCAGCGCGTTTCTGCCCTGAACGCCGGCGCCTGCACATCCCGGTGCACCAAGCGCGGTGGCACTAGGAGTACAGGCAGCCCCCTCCCCTCCCCCGACGTGACGCTGCCGCACCATTGGCATTTGGATCCAAACCGGATCCCAGTGTCGGCGGTCCCGCGGAGCCAGCGGGCGCACGACGATGAGGTGCGCCGGCGCCGCGCGCTGCTCACGCCGGAGCAGCGTCGGCTGCCAGAGTACGCCGCCGACTCTCCCAAATGGGAGGCTTGGTTCGCCCTCGAACACGAGGAGCAACGGTGCTCGGGTGTCGACGCCGTCCCGCCGCCGTTCCCACCGCCGCCCTCGGATGTAGAGCCGCAGGACATGAAGGCGTAGGCGGAGTACCAAGCCGCCCTCGAGGAGGCCCTGCAACACGCGCTGGAGGCTAGCCGCATCGACGAGGACGCGCACTGGGATGGGTTGGAGCAAGCCCTTGCCCTGTCGGCGGCTGGGGACTCCGTCCACTCCCCGCTCTTTGTGCCGCCGCCTCCACCGTCGCCGCCCGTCCAGCCCAAGTCGGAGCCGTCACGTAAGCGCTCCCGCCTCCACCCACTTGGCCGGAGGAGGCCTACTCATGGACGAGCCAGTACCGCGAGTGGGTCAGCGCGCCTCCCGTCCACTTCGCCGCCACGCCGGAGGAGGAGGCGGCCCACCTCGAGCGATGGAAGGAGCACTGGCTCCGCCAGGAGCAGGCCGACGGCGAGGAGCAGATGCGCTACGACGCCATGCTCCAACGCGACGCGGAGGCGCTCCGGCTCGAGGAGGAGGAGGAGCGCGCGCGGCTTGCCGCAATGCCGCCGCCCCAGCAGACGCCGGAGGAGGCTGCCCTGGCAGCATACCAGGCGGCGTTCCGGTGGGTTGGCCCTGCTCCGGTCTTCATCGACCTCACCGACGACGGCGGCGTCGAGGGCAAGGGCAAGGGCAAGGGCGACGACGTCTACGGCAACGTGCGGGGCGGCAGCAGGTGCGCGCTGAGTTTTTTTAATGTTTTATTTAATGTTTATTAGATTTAGGTGGACTTTGATCGGCGTTTGACCAGCCACTTTATGTTTAATTATATTTATTTATGTTTATTTCATGCAAACTTATTTTTTTTCACGCTGGCACATTTGGGTCGGCCTCCCCGTTGGGCGGTCAAGCCAACCCATTTTAAAATGCAGACGCGCACGTCCGCCTGGCCGACCAAAACGGATAAAAGCGGACGAAATCGCCGTCTGTTTGGGTCAGCCCGTTGGAGTTGCTCTAATTTATCCGTCTCGCCAACTTATCCGTCTCGCCAACCTGAACCTTTATACCAGCACGAACGACAGCAATTCTGTAGATACGAATGGCCTATTCCCGGCCAATATTTCCAAAGTTTTAAACCACTACTCATGTGAATCTTGGTTGTAGTCATTTAAATACCTGTGGCGATGCCGAATATTTCTTATTGCATTCCAACCCAAAATCCTATACCACTCCTCCACAAGATTTTATATCTACTCCATCCGATTTCAAAATATATGACTCAACTTTGTACTAACTTTAGTACAAAGTCGAGTCATCTATTTTGGCAAGGAGGGAGTATGTTTGACCAATGAGCCCCGGCTCTGTAACTCGGTACACCACTACAACTGGAGTGCCAAAAGCGAAATCTGATTCTGCCAAGTTGTGTATGTGCACGAATTCATGTCATTAGTAAATATTGTCAGAACAATCGCCCAAGACATTGCAACCACCGAGCTGTCTACTTCAGTAAACCGCTAAAACTTATGCACCAAAGAGAAAAATCCACCCTGGATCAATCCAACAAGCCATCTCTGTGCAGAAAATGGTTCTAACAATATTTGATTATAAAGAAAAAAGAAAAATGCTACAATGGTGTTCAATTATGCGAGGAAACAAAAATTTGCCTGCTTATTTTCCTAGCACCGAGACTGGATCTATACTGCAATGATTTTTATCTACAAACAAAAACACAAGTAAAAAATGTCGGAAAGAATTCCACACACAAACCATAACTCTAGCTTAGCCGCCCAATTGCACCTATAACTCCGGCTAGTTTGACTGAATCCGCGTAACTGGAACTGAGATGTTATTTTCTTACTGGCAGTCATGCTTTGGCTTCAATCTGACATCTCCAGAGTTACAGAAACAGTATGTATCAGTATGACAGTTCTAAAAAGAACACAGATCAGTATGTATGACTGATGAAGAAACAGATTTAAATTCAGAGAATATTTCTGCATAACCAAATACCCCAAGAAACACAATGAAAGCGGGCTGGAGTCCACAATTTGTTTTGAGCTCCGCACGCTACGTAGTATGAATTTTTTGAGATGAAGTCTTGGCACCCATTTAGCAAAAAATCAAACGAAATGAAATCCCACGTCAGTAAATTACACAAGCAGCAAACAAAGACGAAGAAGAGTAAGATGTAACAAGTTGATAGAAACATGGTAAATTACACAAGCAGCAAACAAAGACGCCCATTCACCTTTGTCTCTAGGGGTGGGGATAACCCTTGGAGTTCATATCTGTTTGGTAATGTACAGACTTCCCCGAAGGCTTGCTAACTGTACTCCATGAACAAAACACAATGCAACATCAATCTTCACAACCACATTCTATCTGATTAGACACATTTGCTGGTACAAAAAAATTGTCCATAACGTATCAATATGTGATCTAATGATCTTATACTTTAACTCCTGACAAGCAGTAATTCTGTACAACGTCTGATAAATTACCCAGTATTTTGTCTCCTAATTACAAGCAATCACCTACCTATGGAGTCGGAAAATTTCAGATTTTTGCAACGAAGACATCATAACTTCTCAGTTCACAAATTATGGTCTAATCATTTATCCAGGGGACGCAACAATGTGGACATAACGAATAATTCAGATCACAATCTAATGATGTGTCGCTGTGCTGTACCTGTGCAATGATAACGAACCACACACAGATCAAAGCACGTATCCTGATACATGGGTCAGCAAGAACGCTGACGAGTTGAACCACGGCTCAGCTTGCTGCCGTCCACGCCCGCCGTTCCTCCGTCTCTGTCGTTGGCCACAGTTCATGTGTATTCCCTCTTTTCCATATTTTCAGCCGCTCGTGAAGTCGGCCCACTTTTTTAATGCATTGAATCCCTAGACGCTACTGAACCGCCCAGATATAGAGCACACGTGTGCTCAAGTTCAAAAACACTGTGTCCCAGGATGTTGAGCTACTTCAACTACATTGGTTTCCGTCCTCTAAAGCTTCAGGAATCTGTAAAAAAATAACTAATAGTTAAAAGTTTGAGAGTTGTGATATTTATCTTAGCTGATAGGAATAAACACAATAACAATAGGAAAGGGCACAGTGCATTCAATGCATCATTTTATGTTTACACAATATACATGATGATCAATTGAGTAGCATATGTTATAAGAACTGAAGCCTCTAACATAATTTAATTTGAAAATTGTAGAAACTATGAGAAGCAGATGGAACTGCAAATAGTTTTTTTTTTTTTTTTGAAAACTTAAGTAAGAAGAAGGTTTTGAATTTTTTACAAGCAGTGTTTCTCCTTTGCCTGAATAAATTAGGACATGGCTAGTAATCTTGATGCACAGACATTACTTTATTTAATTGAAATGCCATATTGAGAGATTCTTTCACTGTTTTCAGTTATAAAAAAACAGCCAATAAACCTCCTCCAATGTTTGATTGGGATCATTATTGACATCTCTTTGCTGAGAACAGTGTTACATGTATCATGGAAGGAAGGCTGGTCTAGTAGGGACACATAGGTAACTCTGAACCAAGATAAGGTACCAGATGAAGCTAAGAAGGAGACCTGACTTAGCCGTGCAAATCGCTCAGAAAACAATTGCTCAAGGGTATGATGGTGTCATCAGCTGCTCGTGCAATCAGAGCATACAAGGCCAATTGCTCATCACACTCTGGACCAAGAAGTACTTCATTAGTATAAATAAAGGAGTCTCGAAGAGGAGGGTGCTCTGAATAGGAAATATTTATTAAAAAAAATCATCATACTTGAAACGGAAACATGGAAGTATTCAGCATCATCATTATCCTCAAATGCAGAATCAGCAGCAGCTATGTAAAAGAGAAGAAGCGCAGTCAGTATGCAGCATGACATGAGAACAACAGATGAAGTACTCTATAAGCATAATTATCAATGTCTTCGAGGGCAACTTCAAATGAAAAGGTTTGTGCCCTTCAAATGTGACTCCACAATGATCTTAAACAAACTTGAACATGCAAGTGCTCCATCAGCTGGCATAGGACTTTTATCAGCACAAGCTTCCTGTGTATAAACCGGATTGAAATGAATCATAATTAATGGTTATAGTCAATAAGATGGAAGAATGAGTTATATTAACCAACCTAAGTAGCTAATCTTGTTACGTCTATTGGACATTGCCACAATCACTAGAATTTATCACTTTAAACATAAAAAGGCGGTAGGAATAAATAAATAAGTGTGTAAACCATATTGTATAGGAGGGTATAGTATTAGACTGCAACTGGGAACTTGCTGCAGAAAAGGGCCTCCTAGTTTAACCAACCTAGAAGACATGAAAACATATCCAACACCAAGGGGCGAAAATCATCTTAGCCATTCAGATTAAAATACATCTCATCAACACAATGGAACATTGCACTGATGGCCGCATTACTGTCGATGGAAGAAGCAATTGACGTTTTGTTCGCTTCAGATAGGAGTCGCTCCAGGCCAAATAAAAATGGGATAATATATGTTCTGCGGTCTTTTAATCTTTTATGAACAAGAAGAACATCAATAGGGGAAGTGTTGCAGTTACATTGAACATGATGTATGTCAAAAAAAGAATGGTAGGTTCAGAATTAAATACAATGTAGTTAATACAATAATACATTAAAGACAAGATGCAATCATCACGTCTGGTGATGCTTGCAGCGCCATAGTGCAGCAAGCCATCCCGATTTGCACGCTCCAACCTAGTAACACAAAATATAACCCATACAATAAAAACAAGCGATGGTATCTGATATCAGTAAACCTCTGAATGAGCCTTACTCATCACCACCATCAACATCACTTAGCGCGAATCCCACAAAGAGAGTAGCAGACCGAAGCCAATTGTCAACAAAGAAAAGATGACCAGAAACCACACGAGAAATGGTGAAAGCAGAAAAAATCACTATATCAGGAGCAAATCATGATCTGGTGGACACAAAAACTGGGACATGCATAAGTAAATGGCTCAGATATACCCCCATCTCGACACCATAACTGAATTTCTGGTAGAATGACCATGAACATCTTATATTTGTGAACGGAGGGAGTAACAGTTAGCCGCTAAACTGGTTATTTACACAAGCCATCCTAGTTTAGCACCAACTGAATAAATTCAGGTGTTAGATAAAAGCAATTACAGGGAAGCTATATCATCACAGCCATTCATGAACATGACATGAAGGAAACCGTAATCTTGACACCTGAACTTGCCCTATAGTACAAACTGATAAGTAGATGAAGAGTATAGTAGAAGAAAGACATTATCAAAAGTCAAATAGCAATTGAAACAAGCAGTCTGGCGAACCCAATAAGATGATCTAAAATAAACTATCCAAGGGACAACAGAATTATCACAGCCATTCAAGGAAAAGTAAAAACAGAAAAAGAAAAAGCCTGAACGCCCCAAACTGTTCCCACCATGGACAACAAAATCATGAGAAGGCAAACCAAACACCACGAGAGGTGATCTGTGCGTAGCTGCTCCTACTGAGATGGCAAATGCCACAACCACGACAATTCATCACTTTTAAACATAAAAAGGGGATAGGAATAAATAAATGTATAGAGGCCACGATATTAGTTGCATTGAGATTTGAGAGGGCTCAGATTCGTCTTTGTTAGATCAACAACCTAGCTCCACTGTCTTCTTGCACCAGATCAATCCCCATCATTGAAGTCGAGGTCCTCTGGTTATCACTCAACAGAATGACCATCCAAGAGAGAGTCATCAATATTCAGTGAGAATGAAAAGGTTCCAAAAGAGGGGGCAGTGGGTTTTTTATGCTCACAGCTCCTCAAAGAATCGAAGACAAGCTTATGTCAGCCATGTTTTATCATCATCGCCCCGGATAAGTTTCCAACATGGTTCAGTTTGTGCTGAACTTTTCCAAATAAGTCAAAACAGTGATTTAGGCCGCAACATGACCATAGTATCCATACCATTGATTACGAGTCGAAGGACTAGTCGAGACTAGTCGATGGACTAGTCTATGAGTCGCAACTGTGGTGTCGACTGCGAATCTCGTGTAGACTAATCCGATGAGTCGAGCGGTCGAGAGACTAGTCTACGACTAGTCTGGACTAGTCCTGCTGTCTGAGTCGCTCGACTCAAATTTGGGAGGGGGAAATTGGAGAGCGAGCTATGAGAACGAGCCGCCTGGACGAGGCCACCACCAGCACCCACTGACCCGCCGCCGGGACGGCGGATGGCGAAGCAAGGCGCGGCAGCCGGCCGGAGCTCGTGCTCGGGCGGCGGCCATGGCCGTGCCCCGTAGGCGCGTGTGGCCCTATGAGAGAGAGAGAGAGAGAGAGAGGAGAGGAGAGGATGCACGCCGGTGGTTTGCTGGCTCGCCGGCGGCAGCGGTCGGAGGCGCGGGTCGCGCGCGCGTGCTTCTGTGCGTGATGACGCAGGTGGTGGCGACGGGATCGATCGGGAGCTAGGGTTACAGAGACTGGGATGGGAAGTAGGCTAAGTAGGCTGGCTACTTGGGCCCAAATGGGCCAGCTGGGGGTGGCGTGCTGAGCGGCACTGGGCTGGGCCTGGCGAGCGTTGGCGAGCAATGCTGGTTTTATTGTATATACTACTACATACTACACATACTGCTACTAGGTATTAGTAGTTGACTACTACAGTACTTTGTCGACTAGTCTAGCACTAGTCTAAGACTAGTCTGATTAGTCTATGAGTCTCAACCTCGGAATGACTCAACGACTCGTCGACTCGTAATCCTTGATCCATACACACATACATGCATGCATACATCACTCTGGAGGTTGAGAGACACATTCAACAGAATGTAGAAGTAAAAGGAAAAAACAAATATACTATACTATGCAATCACATACCATGCCGTGGACGTCCGGATGGTGGAATCAGTGTGCCTTTGGCAGCCAATGTGCAGGGATGGAACCTCTCTCTGAGTTGCTATGGGCCACAACATTTTAGTACATGTTAGACTAATTTATTTATTGAAATAGCTAGTTATTATTATACTCGATTTCCATAATGTAAAAGTTCAGTCACAAAAAATCAGCAGCCCTTTCATCCTCCCTATATGAGCTAATTTTAGATGGTAGTTCAAATTTGATTAACCTGGTAGTGGTGTAACTATGCTGATTAGTCCTTTTTTTAGTCAGTGGATCTTGCTGGTTGCAGAATATATGGATTGAATGTGCAGTGCAAAATGGTGAAGTCAAAATTATAGGTATTCCTTATGCTTGTGAAGAAAGTCCATTTCAATGGTCATACACCAAAATCATGTGAATCCCTGAAACTCAACTCACTGGGGCACTAACAGAGAAACCCATTGAAGCATTATAAATTTATGTTGAACTAAAAGAGAGTATACTACGGACCTCAACTCTAATATCAGCAGGCCCTGGTGTTTCTTATTGGACTTAAGCCATTCCTCCTCTTCAGCCTGTAATGCACCCAAAAAATTGAGTCCACTGAATCTAATGTTGGTTAAATGGTGTCGGGTGATAAGAAAAGACTTACCCATATGTATCACAAAATGGAGCATTGTGTGCACGACAGAGCAGAGCCATAGGAGCAATGCAGGGCAGAGCAGAGTAGAGCAGAGCATTCTGTTGCATAAAAAAACCAACCATTTCTTTATACATGGAAGAACAAAAGAATGTTAAAGTGGATATAATCATAGCATGTTTATTTATTAATTTTAAAAATATAGTTAAGTACGTGATACAGAATTTTAGCCGCAATGATAATTATAACTAAATAAGGATTACCCATTAAACAATAAGATGCAAACTCGTAACTACAGTCAACTGGTACCATTGACAATGGACATATCCAAAACTTTCCCACACTTACTTGGACTCTGTACTCTAGATTAGACTGCACAAGCATGCAAAGTGGGAACATGGGAAATCGCATTGTGACAAAAAATAGTCTTACGACTCACAATGTTCCTCACAAATTCAAATATGTACTCGTAAAGTATAACAGAATTATATACCTTAACTTCCTGAAGAAGCTTCATTTCCCATGTGCAGTTTCTGTAGCGTCGTGGAAAGGCTGCCGCATCCCATCACCGTGTCCTCTTCGAACCGCAAAAACTCCTCCATTGTCAGTATCCTGCAAATCATCATTGCAGATACTGGATCTCAAGTACCATCTCATAATCAACATATGTCTTTGCTGATTATGTGGACAGCAGGCCAGCAACATGTCGATGTTGACATGCTTTAGTCTGCTGCACCTGTTCTCCGACGACACACTTCTCCAGTACGTGACATCATGCTCCAAGCGTCTCGCACTACTACTTGCCTCAGATGACTTGGTTTCATGGGGAAGTTCATCCCCAATACTGCTCCTACCTTTGTAGATTGGCGGAATTCAGAGACCACACAACCCCGATCCTCTCATCCCTAGAGATGGCCGCTCCCTCGCTGAATACAACATCCAGAAGGAGTCCACCCTTCACCTGGTGCTCTGCCTCCGTGGTGGTCATCCATCCATCCATCATTCTCAGGAGCTGCTCATACCTGGCCTCAACCGACCAAACCCCACGCGCCCATGACGCATCAGACAACACCATAGGGTTCCCAGCCCACGCCAAAACCGAATCCAAGGCAATGGAATCGCGCTGGCTGGCGGCACCACAGCGGTGGGGAACTGACGCGGCGGCCGCCGCACACGGCCACCACGCGTGGTGGCCTCACGCTTGAGCTGATCCGGGTAAAGATGGGCGGAGCAGCTTCGGGCGACGGTAGAGAGGACCATCGATGGGCGCCGGAGCGGAGGTGGCTCCGGAAGACTGTGCGCGTGGCGGCGGCTACGAACCCTAGCGCCGCGGTCGATGGCATCCCTGCCGGCCACGTCCATGGATCCGGATTGAGAAGAGAACGGGGAAGAGACGAGGCCACAGAGAGGGAGGAGGGGGCTGGGACGGGGAGAGGAGAACTGGAGGAGGCGGCGGCATGCTTGGGTCGAGGGGAGACGACTCTGTGTGGAGTTCCTTCCTTCGTAGTCGTAGGGAAGGAAACGAGACGAAGACGTTTCTCCTCTTGTTTTTTTTTTGTTGTTGTTTCGTTAATAACGCATTTTCACCTGCACAGTAAAATCTACGTGGACACCACCGGCGCTCGCCCTTACCGCGTACAGTACCTTATTGTTTTTGATCGCCAAAAGAAGAAGAAAACGAAAAAAAAAGGGAGTGCGGGGAGCGCTTGCCTTTCCCCTTCCCTGCATTCGCCGTTCTGGCAGCGGCGTGATTCCACCCTATTCCGGCGGCGGCCGCCGCCGCTTCGGCAACGCCAGGTTCATATTTCTCCCCAATTTACTGGTCTTCACTGTCTAAATAGGCCGCTGGATGTTCCATCCAGATCCAGGCGCCGCTCGGATTCCCCTTCAATCTATCAACTCCGATTTGGGATCGCAGTAGGAGTCCTCCTGTATATAGCTCCGGCCGACGCGCGAGAGCAACGCATCCGAACAAGCCAAGGTGCGGGATGGGGAGAAAGGCGCCTCCTTTATCTCCGGCCGGACGGAAGCGCAAAGGTCCATCGCTCCCCTTTCTCTCCCCCTGCAAACGCCGGTCTACCCCCACTCCGGCGCAGACAGCTACCGGCTGGGCGTCCCTCCCGGACGACATAGCCCGCCAGGTCGCCGCGCTGGTGCTGAAATTCGGCGTCGTGGACTACATTGCCTTCCGCGCCGTCTGCTCCGGATGGCGCACCTGCGCGCCCACTCCGCGCGACCCCACCCTCCGGATCCGGTCTCTCCGCCCGGTCGGCTGGGTCACGCTCTGTGACGGCGACGCCGTCCGCCCCGACGACGCCTGCCAGATAACCTTCTTCCACAGTCAAACGGCGAGGTGCCTCCGCGTCCGCCTGCCCGAGCTCCAGCGCCACAGGATCATTGGCTTCACCGATGGTCTTGTCATCCTGCTGCACAAGCGAACCACCGCGGTCCGCGTGCTCAACCCCTTCACAGGCGCCGCGGTTGACTTCCCGTCCCTCGTCCCCGTGTACCAGGAGCTGATCAAGAACCGCAACTGTGTCCTTCACATGAACGCTGCGGTTTGTAGTAGTGTATCATCCACCACCTCCATTGCCGTCGTGGCCTGGTTCCCTTGGTCATCTGTGGTGCTCAGTGCCGATGCAGGCCACCCGAGCTGGGAGGTCATCCAAACAAACATGTATCTGTCCAACACCTTGCCCTTCCAAGGTCAGCTCTACGGCTTCCTGCAGTCTTCAAGGCAGATTGTGCAAGTCTACCCTCCCAAGCCACCCACCGGTCCTGTTGTTGCTCATGTTCCACAAAAGTTTGGTAACCCGCTTTTCTGCAAGTACTATCTCGTGGAGTCCGATGGAGACATGCTACTCGTTGTCAAGTCGCCCAAGTTTGTACACCCCGATGTAGAGGAGTGGCGACGTTACATCATTGCCATCTTCAAGGTGAATATAAGCATCGTCGGCCACCGGGAACTGATTCCCGTAACAAGTCTCGGCGACCGGGCATTGTTCGTCTCCTTGGACAGGTGCTTGTCCGTGTCGTCCAAGAACCTTCCGTCCATCAGCAGCAACTCGATTTACCTCACGGTATCACTCCCGGATCCGGTCGTCGTGCATTGTTTGAGCAGCCGATCGTTCGAGCGGCCAACGGCGTTGTGTCAGGTACATGACGGAAAGGAGATGATCTGCACATCCGTGCGGCCCTTCACTCTTGCTGATCATCTTCTCACCTACTGCAATCATCATGAATGGTACGGTTTCTCAATTCGCTTCCTACCTCCTCCCCGATTAGCGTTCAGCATGATCACTCTAACTAATGATCCATCCATCCATCCTCTTGCAGGTCAAATGGACTGATGTTTCATGAGTACTACTCCATACCTGAGTCTTTTCAAGGGCTGTGGAAGAAAATAAGAACCCAGGATTCCCAACTGAGGATTTCACGCATGAGAGATTGAATCAGATGATAAGTAGGCATGTGGCACCGAAAAAATAATAGTCCCTCTGTATTGTAGACTACTCTTTGAAAATGAGAATATTATTTAATTTCTTTATTCCTAATGCTTTCAATGTAATCAATATGATGATGTAACTAGAATTAAGAAAACCTTCTCTCACTTCTTGATGAAGTCAGTTTGTTTGTGAATTAAAAAATGACCAGCGGTGTCAGTTTATGTCTACCCAAGAGGATGATGAGAAAATTTGAGCTTTTAGTATGCTGTTATGCCAGCTAGGATCTGCTCGTCCAAGGTGATATTGACATCCCTCTGCTTGGCAGAGTCTGCAGGTTCATTCAGTGTACTTGCTGCTAAGTTTGAATCCCAATACAGCTTGTTATAGTTTTGTCTTATCTTAAAGAAGGTCGGGATTCTACATTCCTCTGCCTTGATGAATATTGGAAGGATGTCACTAAACAACATCAAGTAGACCACCAGCAGCAAGGTAATACGCATTCTTGTCATTATAACTTCATGGGTCCTGATGCCTTTTGCCATTTGGCTTCCATTGCAAAAGAGTATCATGTGAGGCACTTCTCCTTTTTTGCCCCAAAACTGTTTCCCCTTTGCTGCATGTTTTTGTTTTCTGGGATGACAGTAAACTAGTCCTCATCGATTTTCACAACGGAAGATATTGTTCTTGAAATGTAATCGTTGTTCTCTTGCTGAGTAAATATGTATTCTTTCATGTCCACGTATTGTTACATATGCATTTTGTAAAGCTCTAGTTAGGCGGCTGATACAAAATCTCAGAATTTCTAGCGAATTAAGTATTTGGAACAGAAGTTTTTTAATGTGTATTTTACTGACCATTCTTGAGCTGAAAAGTGTAATGCCAGGCAACGATACATGAATTATGATCTGATGTTTAGTGATTACACTGGATTGTGGATGTGTTTGGTTGGCGACAACAACAGAACTAGGGAACAGTTAATGCTAAACTATTGCTGATCGTGTCTAAACACTGAAGTGATCATCTTATGGCTCAGAGTGATGCTGGCAACTTTTAGTTCTACCTCTGTGCTGACATAATTTAGCATATTTGTTAATTCTCTCAAACATATAACATCGTCCGAGGGATGTGAAGATTTACAATTGAGAATGTACGCCTTTTTTGCCCATGAGTTGTAGTACCTTTGTCACTATCCTTGAATGGATTTGCCGAGCTCAAGACTGGTGTAGCTGTAAACCCAACGCTTGGGACTTGATTCACTGGCCTTTAATCATGGGAGTATTTGGTATCTGGTACGGTGAGGGTAAATGTGTAACAGGCAAATGCATGCAAGAGATCGACAAAGGGCTGTGGTAAACAATCCCTTTTTTCGTGTGCCTCTGGTCTAACTCTCTATCTTACATAATTGCAGGCAAGCTTGTGAGGAGCAGTACGTACGTTCTGCCGTTATGAATGTCCAGCGATGATTCAATTGCTGAGGAGGGTTGACAACAGATGGGCACAGTTCTGAGGACAGACGAACTTCCCAGCACTGAACCTCCAGGAGAATCTTAATTGGCCCTCATGAAGATGTTATGGATGGACCTGGCCACCTGGGAGACCCAGACCTATGGCAGCCGCCTGATGCTCTGATAAACTCTAGCCATGCCCCCTTGGGCTACCAGGTCGTGCTGCAACGCCGATCGTTTGGTATTGACGATTCATTCGGCAACGATGAGTGCTCGAGTGCTTCAGGGAGGTGAGCAAGGTCGGTTCCTCAAGACTCTAGCCAGGTAGGTCTGACCGTCTAGTGACTCGGCCCAGATTCTAGAAGGTTATAACTGCTGAGGCGGTTTGACCAAGAGTAGGAGACTCAACAGAGTAGTGTCTCTGGAAGATTGAGGAGAACCAAGGAGCGTGCCGATTCTCTACCAGATCAGAGAACCAGGGAGCGTGCCGATTCTCGATCAGATCAACGAGCATGGCGACGGCCTTGCGCCAGATCCAACACGGGTGCCAGCATGGTGACCAACGGAGGGAGACACAGGCGCCAGATCTTGGCCGCCTCCTCGGCGTGGTCGCCCAACCGGCCATGGGCTCCTCCGCGCACACGTGGACCTCCTTGGACACTCGTCTGCCACGCGCGAGCTCCTCGAGCTGCTGCTCGACACTTCCCACGTCGTCTCCAAGGTTCTGATCTCAGACTTGCTCCCGCTTGAACAGAGCCAATGTGGCTAATTCGTTCCTCTCTACTTCACTTTACACTGGTGGTGGATCCGAGTGCATAACTAGTAGATTATCTGCCATCTTGAGTTATCCCTGTATACAGTTCCATCTCATTCACCTCACTACAGTTTTAGCACCTAGTAAATGATCACATGTCCTTGCATTTATCATCGGAATTGTGACATATCATGATGTTAGAATAAATGTTTTTAGCTAGTCTGATAATACATGTTTACCAATTTGTACCTGCCGTCGTTTCATTTTTAGCTAGAGATTTTGCCCATTGTTTCTGAATTTTAAATGCCAAAGTAACTAGTTCACTAAAACTGCTTGATCGGACTGCATAACTAAATTACTGACTAAATGGTGATATGTCACTGCAAACTAAATTACTGGATCTTTTCCTTACTTTTCATGATTTATCATCCAGAGGCTCACCTTTTGTTTTCTTCCATGTCCTTGTGCAATAAGGTATTCAACATGGCTTTCTTTTGGTCTGGCTATGCATAAAGCTTCTGGAGCTCCGGTTCTCCTGCAGATTCTGAGTGGAACTCTCTGTACCTGTACGGGTGAAGGGCGACCTCCCGCTGGCAGAGCCCGGGCAGATTAGTGCGTGCAGAGAGGAAGGTAGTGAGTATCCTGTCGGAGATTACGAGTGCTCAAACTGATGCAGAACAACCACAAGGCTGCGAGGCGCTGGAAGACTTGCCTGGGCGTGAGTCATCTATGAATGGCTTCAATACCAGTGAGGCTGTGGAGGTATGGATGAAAGCTTCGGCGAAGACAAAGTCTGTGGTACGGCTGGTGTGGTTGTATCAAAAAGGGGTATTTTTGGCTGGACGAAAAGGTGAGCATTGTGCACAGATTGTTACTCCGGCTGCACGAATTATTGTTTTCTGTAAATTACATTATGGCTCTGTTTATTGATGTGGACTGTAGGAGGGGTTTGCCACAATTACATTTGTTTCGGCCATTTCATCTTGTTTGATAAGACCTATCTGACAGACCTTCACAACATGCCTTTCGGCCTTTTTGTCAGGGTGAACAATCATTCCCAGGGCACAATCTTCAGTGGTGTGGTGATGAGCAATGAGAAGGTAGGTAATTTTAATTGGGTATTCACTGATTTTTTCAGAATGCTCATGGAAACACAGCCGAAAACTATAATGACAAGTAAATGTTTAGCTGCTTTGGTTGTTCGTATTGTATTGGTGTATGTATTTACTTGACTGACAGCTAGTGATGGGTGTTTATAATGCAGATCAGGCCACGTATTGTATTGTTTTTCCTTGGTGCAAGTAGCTAACCTGTACTTCAAACCACACGGGTGATGGTGCATGTCCGTCTAACACAAATACCACCAAAGCACATTATAAAATGCTGGACACGAGATGCAGGGGATATTTTGCCTCGCTGGGTTGTTGCGGTACCAAAAGGACAGTGGCAAACCAAAAGCAATAACATACATGCATTCTAGGTTGTACAAGCAAGACTGAGCATTGTGCAATTGGGTGACACAAACGTCGAGAGTTGCAGCGTAGCAATGAAGAAAGTTCTTGTGATTGTGCCGACAATCAAGACAACCAGCAAAGGTCAGGGATGGGACGGGCTTGGAGGACGGAGATAGAGAGCCGCACTTTCAGGGCCTCCTGATGCTACAATGCCACTGGATGTTGTGACAGCAATTGTCACAAGACATAGAAAGGCCTGATCCAGTTGGGTTTCAAGATCTAGCCAAGAAGAGGACAGTGCGTAGGCTGACTATAGGCCGTGACAAGCCTCCGTTTGAGCAGCCAAAAGGTCAAGGTTATGTTCTACTCCCTCCGTTCCTAAATATAAGTCTTTGTAGAGATTCCACTATGAACCACATACGGATGTATCTAGAATTCTAGATGCATTTTAAGTGTAGATTCATTCAATTTGCTCCGTATGTAGTCCATCTAGTGAAATCACTAGAAAGACTTATATTTCGGAACGGAGGGAGTATACAACGTGCCCAGACAGGGGAAATGCTCCAAGGAAATCTCTGCAGTACTTGTTTTGTGGATTGACATGTCATACAAAGAATAGCTGTGAAAAACTGTTGGTGGAGAATGAGGAGTTGAGGATCGGAGGTGGCTTTTCCACTTCTGAAACATCAAACTGTTGGTTTATGTGTTATGTTTGCAGTCGCTGTTTGCACGCAAAATGCTGTCAACTTGGCTGCGGTTTCCCGTATTTCCATAGAAGCGTAACAGAACTTGCACCTAGTGTATGATGTGTGTTGATAGAACCGAGCTATGCTCTTGTTTGAGCTTGATACTTTTATTTTGGAGAAAAGGAGCGCCAGGCTCCTAATCTCATTTTCATGAAACTGATAACACAAACAGGTGTTGAGTGAAGAGGTTGTTACATTTGGCTCTGATGTGTTGTTAATTTCTCTTTGATGAATTGTTTACTGTTATTTGGGCAACATTGATTACAAGGTTTAATTTTGGTTAATTATTATAAACACGCCTATGATTGATGCTCCAGTGCAATTTGTGGACAAAACTCTGTTAATTGCTTGAAATGTTTTTTCATCTGAACATAAAATCCTTTTTAATCACTGAATTTCTGTTGGGATGACTAAGCATGATACCCTGATTACTCAATTAATCAAGTCCACAAACTTCTTAGTATTAATCAATATCAGAAACATAGATTTATGCTGTAAAGCTGTAATTGTGAATCAGCTCATGTAATTTATAGGTGACAATGAAAACATGTCTAGAATGGGTTGTCTCTTAGACTTGTCTTGAATAACTCGCAATTCCTAAAAACATGGCAAGATATATTGTGTTAAGAGATCTTCTAAATAAAAGAAGACAAGCCTTCTTATGATTTCTCTTTGCTTCACCTCAACCTATATCCTATGTAGCAATGCTAAGATAGCACCGCTGTACATGCCCTAAACAGATTTGAATAGCAACATTATCTGGTTCCACAGGAGCTCATTACAGCTACGGCAAACCAAACAAAAACTAACGTAATCATGTCCCACCGTTACCAAGTTAAATTGCAGATCCCCGAACCGAACACCTCCGTGATGAAGTATATCTCAACAGCTTGTCTTAGTAACAAGCAGTAAACACAACTACACGTCCGTCCGTCCGTCTACATTCTAATGCTGGCACAATAGTTGGCACTGAGAATCTGACAAAAACATTTGGCTGAAATACAAGGACTGAGACAATCTAGTGGTAGCAGGATAGAACTTGCTCCTTGGCACTCATCTACATGGAACATGTTACAAACCGCACGACCACTACTCATCTTCTAGTACACCTAGACTCGCCGCGCTCAGTTCACTACACCGGCACCCGTGCTGGTGCTGGCCACGGTCAACTTACAGGCCTCATCTACATGGAACATGTTACAAACCGCACGACCACTACTCATCTTCTAGTACACCTAGACTCGCCGCGCTCAGTTCACTACACCGGCACCCGTGCTGGTGCTGGCCACGGTCAACTTACAGGCCTCCACCACATCTTGGCATGACTTTGCAATTGCCTGACTTGACTCCGTCACTGCTCTAGTGTTGATTTTCAGCTCCTCCACAAGGTTCTTCACGGTCAGTTGCACTTGTTCAAGGAGTCTGTTGCTATTGCTGTCCTGCGATGACGCCTCCTCTTGTTGCCTCACTTGCGCTCGCTTGAGTCCTGAAGTCTTTCTCCACTGTAGCAAGTGGAAGTCAGGGTTATCCCGCAAGCACATCCTTCTCCTCGCCCAAATGTCTCCTCTCATTTCAAACCGAACAATCTCAGCATCTTCTTTGCTCTGCAAAAGGGAAGATACCAGGCTCAGTTATGCAGCTACGTTGCAACAATACTGCTTAGTTGATCAAATTGCATTCTTACATGCTGCTAAAAACTGGCGACATAGCATACCACAGATCTGTCCATAATGCACTTTATTGGTTACAAACTACTATCTCTGTTCACTTATGTAAGACGTTTTGGCAGTTCAAAATCGAACTGCCAAAACGTCTTATATTAATGAACAGAGGGAGTACATTATAAGTAGCACAATCAACTAGAAACAAGTTAACTATAAAGCTTAGTTCAGAAGACCAGAATATTTGCATGCTTTTTTAACTACATCAAAGGTCATCATCATTACATTGTTTCTGTTTTTTACAACCATGCTAGGAAGCAAAAACTTGGCCCTTCATCTGAGGCTCCATGTTACTACAATAGGGGCAAACAATAGCATTAAGTTATGATGCAAACTGTATTGCAGAATCATACATAAACAATGAATCTGAAGACCTTATTAGCTGTCAGGTTATCAACATTTTAAACAAGAGTGGCTGCTGACATGACACTCACTATATTAATTATAGGCAATGAATAAAATACAAGTAGTCGTATAAACAATAAATCTGGTGTGAACATTTTTTTATCTTCTGCACCAAAATAACTAGAAATCTATCAAACTTACTTCAGAATAAAGTACACGGCATACCTTGAGCTTCTCTTTTAATGGCTTGGTTGTGGTGGTGTAACTGCCAAATACAACTTTCAACATACTGAATCTTGCATCTGATACCATAAGTACTTGACCATCAGTTCTTCTTGCATCCCTTGCCTCACTGTCGAAATCATCAACCACAAACAATATAGCATTCTGGAGCAAAGCTCGTGCCTGACAAGTAGAAACCCAGTTATGTTTTCTTCTCCCAAGTGAGTCAAATAGATCTTTTGACTTGAGAAACTTGTAATGGGATGATTCAGCGAGAAGTGTCTCATCTGTACATACAAAAATATAATCATATAGAGTGCTGCAAAGTAAGTTTGTGAAGAATGGCGAACAACTAAAACCAAGTTACCATTAAAATTTTCAGGCAGTATTAGATTAGAAGCCGAATTCAGCTGAGGCCCGTTAGCATTAACACGAGGTTGTTCCTGTTCAACATAGAAAAAAAAGTATGAACACCCAGGATCAATGAGACAATGCTCTACCCCCCACCCCACCCCCCTCAAAATAGAATGGTACCTCATTGATGGGGCTCGGAGTCTTCATGAGCAAGTCATAGAGTGTGGAGAAGTCACAAACGGTGGAGGGCATAAATTCTGCATACATAGTGAATCAGAAATTATGGATAACACGATACAAGTAAATCAGATAGATGTCCATTTTCTATGTGTACATACCCAATTTCTGGGAAATGAGCAAGCAAAGAAAGTCCATATGATGACCAAGATGGAGGTCCATCATTAGTCTTTGCTTAAGTCTCTCAAGAACCTCCATGCATGTGTTACGCTGACTGGTGGTTTGAAAAATGCAAATGCATGTTAGCAACTTAGCCCACACACAAAGTACTTGGAAAAACACAAATGTTTGAACTCACTGGTGAAATAAAATCATACCAATAAGCAATAAATGTAAGAACAACCACCACCCTACAAACATGCTGAAAAACAAGTAAATAAGCGAACAATGCCAATCCTACCTGTAATAGAAGGCGTTAACCAAATCTTTAACTTCAGGAACAAGGTCCAGAAAAGATCCAAATTGAACATTCTCCACAACTTTTGTCTGTGCAAATATAAATAGTCATACAATTGAGTGCAATGCTACCACAAAAGTGAGATAACACAACATGTAGAAGAGTAGAAGAAAGGGCGACTGAACCTTGATTTCAGTGTAATTAAACAATGCAAGAGCACAGAGGGCTCCATACGTAGCGACGTCTTGCGGGGCTATGACTTCAGAATAGTTGCTTCCTAGTTCAGGTCCTGTCTCGATAAACTTCAGCAAAACACACAGTTTCAGTAAAAAATTACTATGCAAACACAGAAGAACTGGAAAGGTAAGAAGGCAAGGGATCATCGTTGCAACAATCAATAAGACAAACCTGTAGGGCAGCAAGTTTATATTGCTGTTGGCCAAGATAGCCCAATCCCTCCACCGCTTGCAGCTTCGCAGTAGTGATCGGACTGAGTGGATCTTGAGACCCCTTTGCCTTGCTTGCATAATTGAGCACACGGGCAAAATCACACAATTCAAGGTTGACATGTATAGCATTCATACACATCTGGATTGCGTGCTCAGAAGTACTGCAGTGTTCTTCTGTCGCAATATAGCTTTTAAAGGCTTCTGAAAGGTGGCCATGAGCAAAATAGAAGTCGCCAATCTGGTTATAACCCATTCTGATGCTCTCTTTGATCTGGTTGCTCTGCATTTACAGAAGCGACATAAATGCATGAGTCACTTATTTGGTATATTATGGCACCATAGAACATAATTAATCAAACCCACCAAAACCACAATCAATATACTACACCAGAATTCAAATGCCAGACGACAATGAAATATATAACAGAAATAAAAAATACTTCCACATCGAGTATAGATATTCAATGCATATTATGCCTATGTTCGACATTATCTCTC
The DNA here is from genome assembly GCF_018294505.1 of Triticum aestivum. Classification (NCBI taxonomy): domain Eukaryota; kingdom Viridiplantae; phylum Streptophyta; class Magnoliopsida; order Poales; family Poaceae; genus Triticum; species Triticum aestivum. The sequence goes on from NC_057813.1 coordinate 483,213,018, forward strand.
TTCCTAAACTGTTATCTAGGCCCATGCATAGAGATTACATAATTAACAGAATGAATAGCTCACAAGACAGTACACACTGGCCACACCCCATCCTTCAACCAGCACAGGGTTAGGCTCCGTTTGGAGTTGCGGTGGGATCATGATTAAACCACTTATCTAACTAATGTTTGCCTGTTGCACTGTTGTTTAACCAACTAATTCTTACTTCTGTAGCTATTTTTCCGCAGCAAAACAAAATAAGTCGAACACAACAAAATTCGGCAACCACAAACTGAGCCTTAAACTCAAGTGTCTCAGACTCAAAGGCAGACTTGGCAGCAAATAACGCCTTAATATTGGAGCAGACAAAGGAATTGTGAGTGTTTACAATCCTAAATTCTAACCCATTCCAATGTTCCTAATAATACATAAGAGTATAACAGGTGAAGTTCAAATTTGAACCACAGAACCACACTTTCTATTATAGACCCTATAAAAAAGGCAGCCCGGTGCATGTAGCTCCTGCTTGCGCAGGGTCCGGGGAAGGGTCTACAAGTAAATCAGGTGCTGGCTTCTACATGTGTGAGCCAAGCTTGGCACCAATCCGAAGTCTGAGTTCATATGTAACAAACTGGTTACACAGGCCCCCTAAAGAAAACAATGGCTAAACAAACTGGAGAATAGTTCCCTTCACCCACCTTATATCTTATTTTTACCTTGCTTCTGCTAACAGAAAAGAAACAGCCATATACTCCCAAATGGTTGTATATTCATCTAAATGATTTAAAATTGGCAGCAGGAACTAATGGAAAAAAAGGATTGCGCTCAAAGAAATGGCGCACGGCTGATTTAGAATGCCATGCCAAGTGACTGCATAACACCTACAGTTTCTACAGCGCATCCTAATCAAATAATCATTTTCAACAATGTAGACAAAGCAGTGTGCATGGTAATCACAATTTATTGCCTTGTCATTACAATATAGATGCATGTTGTGCAAATAATACTATTACTAATTGGAAATAAAGTCTTTTACTTGCATAAGGCAAATCAAAGTCATCCACACTCCCCGGGCAGTACATTAAGCCAAATAGTCTAAGTAACATAAACAAGAAGCCAGGAATACCAGCACGGGAGCCCAATTCATTGATGGATTGTACATGTGTGATTGTGTGAACCAAGCTTGGCAGCAAGCCAAGTCTGGGTTCGTATGTAATGAACAAACTGATCACAGAGGCAAAAAAGACAACTGCCAAATTAACTGGAAGAAGTTCAATTAGCCCCGTAACCCCATGTGTATCTTGTTTTACCTTGCTTCTGCTAATAGTAATAAACACTGTATGTACTCCCAAATGATAGTTTTCATGCAAATAATTTAATTGCGCACAAGGATCTTTTTCTATAACATCATCTAATGACAAGAGGATTGAACAGAAATCATGCATGATTGATTTCGAATTTCATTCCAAACAACTGGATAAGAGGTATAGGTGCCCTGATCAAACAACATCTCCACCAATGTAGACCAAGAAACATGCAGCGTAACCAAGATTTACTCTCTTATCATCGACACAGAAATACATGCTCGTATAAGGAATACTATGCTTGCACATTGGCACACAGTAAGGGAACACGCCATATATAGGACACTAATAATATACTATAAAATAGTACTTACTGCTCGCACGAAGCAAATCAATCATCCACAATCATAAACCAGACAGATGAGCCAGGAATACCATAGAAACACCGAAGCCCTCTCCTAGACAGAAACTAATGGAACAAGGCAGTAAATTCAGAGAAGCAGTAAATAATGGGGGAAGGGTTTCCTCACCTGGTAGATTTGGAGTTGGCTCAGGAGCGTCTCCTTGCGCTGCTCGGCGCGTCGGTTGACGGAGTCGACCCAGGCCTGGTCGAGGAGGTAGCCCTGGCCGAGGCGGCCGTCGATCTCGCGGACGACGTAGAGGTAGAACATCGTGTCCTCGCCAGCCTTGGCCTCGTCGTGCGCCACCCGCAGCGCCTCGAACTGGATCGCCTCCACCCCGCACTTGTACGAGATGGCCATGAGGCGCGCCAAGCGGGTCCGGCCAGAGTACGGCGCGACATATGCCTCGACATCCAGCAGCTCGGCGGAGGCCTCACCCCAGCCACCCAGGCCGCTCGTCGCCGCAGCGGCCTCCACGTCTGCCCTCCACCCGCCACCCAAGCCGTTCGCCCCCGCGGCGGCGGCGTCCGCCGAGACCCCGCTCCAGGCGTCCATGGTGTTTGGGATCCTCGCTAGGGTTCGCGGCAGAGCGCGGTAGAGGGGGGAAAGGGGGCGGCGAGGGAGGAGAGCGTGGGCAGGCTGAATGGGAGAGGAGAAACCGAGAAGGGAAAAAGGAAGAGAACAACGGCTCGGCTTGGAAGTATGGGCGCTGATATGTCTCGCTGAAGGCGAGCTCATATTTGGCCCGCCCATCGCGCCACTGACCACACGCCACAGGCCATATTTTCGTTTTTTTTACGTTTTCTGTTTTCTTTTACTTTATTTATATTTCCAGATATTCTATCTTATAGAAAAGACCTTACATGTGTTCAAAAAAATACTTTACATAAAACGTTTCGGAAAATATTAATCAAGAATTTTAAAAATGCTTAATGTGTATAAAAAAATGTGTAAAAAATGCAACGTGAAATGTGCATAGCAAAAAGGTAGACCGCGTATTTAAAAGATGTAATCCAAGCATCTGAAGAAAAAAATGTTGAACAACTGTTCGACAAAATTAAGCTAGTATTTGAAACGATTTAAAAAGTGCAGAGAAAAAATGTTGACCATGTAATTAAGAAAATGTTACACTTGTATTTGGAAAACGTTGAATGTGTATAAAAATTGTTGACCATGTATTAACAAATGTTTAACTTGTCTTTGAAACATTTTAATGAAGCATTTGAAAAAAAATGTTCAACAAGTATTTCAAAAATATTAATCAAGCATCTAGAAAATGTTAAACATGTATATAAAATGTTGATCATGCATTAAAAAAAACTTGATCATGTATATAAAAATGTTAATCAAGTATTTGAAAATGTTAATTAAGCATTTGATTTATTTTAATGTGTATGTAAAAAATCTCGTCCATGTATTAAAAATGATGAAATTGTTTTATCATGCACATAAAAAATGGTAATCAAACATTTGAGAAAAATGTTGAACGAGCATTTTAAAAATGTTAATCAAGCATTTAAAAAATGTTACATATGTATAAAAAATGTTACCATGTATTCAATAAAAATTGAACAAGGTTTCGAAAAAGGTTAAATGTGTATTATAAAAATATATTGGATATATACCAAAAATATGTTAAAAAACAATGAAAACCCGAG
>NC_057813.1:483216633-483218439 GCF_018294505.1 Triticum aestivum
ACCTGTGTGAGAGTGTGAAGCTTGTTATTACGAATCTCTAGAGTTTGCAGATCGTCAGCAAGGCAAGTTACACTTTGATCATACTTTTCTATACCCAGTTTTTATTATGCATTAGTATTGCTCCTCAAATATTTGCATGAGTAGGATTGGGAACATGTGGTTTGGTTGTAGTACTTGAAGTAGGAACCTAATACCTTTTGATCACCCCGGGAATATACGTTATGTGTATTTATTGCTTAACCATGCTCGTAGATGGGGATTGGATCGTGATTTACACATGGAAGTTGAGAGTTATTAATCATGGATAACTTTAAGGTGACAACTTTAATATACATCTGGGAGAATTTGTTGAGGCACCCGGGGAACCCAATGTTGCCTATTTAAGGAAATCCCGGAGTATCCGTGTGATTTTTCCTTCGGTTTGCCACCGAGGCTCAAAGGGATCATAAGATTATTCATGCTAGAAACTTCCGTGTGCAGCCACAAGTCATTATGGGCTCTGGCATAGTTGAGTAAGTTGTGTGAGCTCTTAAAGAGGTGGACTAGCAGATGTAGGGGAAAGTAGGTGTACCGGTCCGCCCGGAGTAGAGAGTAAGTGCTTCAGAAAGACTATATCTCGATCATCCGATCATGGATGCGGTCGAGTCTTGTGGGGAAAAGTGTGCAACCTCTGCAGAGTGTATAAACTAATCATGGTTAGCCGTGTCCCTGGTTATGGACATCTTGAGTATCTGGTACTTGAATTATTGATTTGATCTCATCACATTATTTAATTAATTGAATTGGATTTAATGATGATACTTTTGATTGGGATTTGAGTTGGGGTTACCTTCTCAAATATTGGGCAACTTGGGAGTAGTTAAATAAATTTATTCCTTTGTTGTAGGGAAAAACTAGCTTTATGCAAAATCATAAATTTAGAGCCTCCATCAGCCAAATATTGCATGTAGATTGCATTTCATTGCTTTACAGTGTAACTCTGCCAGCATATTCAATGTGCTGACCTACACTGTTGCAGACTACTCAGACGACGAATAAGGTGTGATAGGTCGTTGTTTTGCACTCAGCTATGCTGTTGCAGTTGATGGACTCATTTACCTATGAAGGTTCCGCAGTTATTTAGTTTAGATGGTGTAACGCCCCGGATTCGATGCGCCAGGTGTCCGCCAGTTATTCGCCGTCGTTGCCATGTCATTTGCTTGCGTGTTGCATTTTATCATGTCATCATGTGCATTGCATTACATACGTGTTCGTCTCATGCATCCGAGCATTTTCCCCGTTGTCCGTTTTGCAATCCGGCACTCCTATGTCCTCCGGTGTTCCCCTTCTGCCTCTTTTCGTGTGCGGGTATTAAACTTTCTCGGAATGGCCCGAGGTTTGCCAAGCGGCCTTGGTATAGCACCGGTAGACCGCCTGTCAAGTTTTGTGCCATTTGGAGATCGTTTGGTACTCCAATGGTTAACCGGGTAACCGTAAAAGCCCCTTTTGTCTTGCAGCACTACACCCCTCCAAAGTGGCCCAAACCCCATCTAACTCCCCTCCATGCTCTCGGTCGTTCGATCACGATCGTGTGGTCGAAAACCGTGCTCCATTTGGACTCTCCTAGCTCCCAGAAACTATAAATATGCCCTCCCCCGAAAATCCCGCAGTCCAACCCTAGCCATTTTCCTCCCCGCGCCGCCGGACGCTTTCTCCTCCCACCGGACATGTCCGCCACCGCCCCCGCGGCGAATCCGGGCATGACACCTGTCCCCGCCGTCTCTCCCACCGCCGCGGCCCACCGGGCCCAGGCGCAGCCCGCCCAGG
>NC_057813.1:483218829-483225921 GCF_018294505.1 Triticum aestivum
CCTCCGGCAGCCGCACCCGTGCCGCCCTTTTCCAGCGCCGCCGCGTGGCGCCGGCCTCGCCCTGTGCCGCCGGCGACCTCCTCCGCCTCCCCGCGCCGAGATCCGGCCGGATCCGGCGAGATCCGGCCCGGATACGCCATCTCCGGCCCTCCCCGGCGTCTTCCCCGTCTACTCCGGCGAGCTCTCCGGCCATCATCGAAGTCCGTGCAAATCTGGAGGTTGACCCCATTTTTGCCTAACTCCCGAAATATTTTGACATTATCATGCCATGTTTATCGCATCATATCTCCATGCATACTGCTCCGTTTCGTGTGTGTAATATGTCAAATTGTTTGTCTCAACGTGTACTTCATTTCATTCCATTGCATCATGTTCATTTGGGTTGATCTTGATGTCTGAATCTTCGTTGCAAGAGTGCTATGCGATGTTAATCTGCTGAAACTGTTATAACATGCTCATTTGTCATTTTTGCCATATTTGATGTGTGCATCCTATGAGGTTGATGTCTACATGTGTTTTGATCTATGTCATGCCATCTTTACAGTGGTGTATGCCATGTATTTTTGTGATCAATGTAGTGACTAGCACAAGCATGCAAACTAGGCTTCGTAATGTTGCTGATTTTAGTCCCTGTTTTGTTGTTATTTTTATGCCATGTATACTTGATGCTACAGAGAGATCCAAGCATATTTTGAGATACTTCAGTAAGGATGTTTTGAACATGTGGTTTTTCTCTATCCATTCATGCCCCTGGTGGCAATTAGGGAGTAGTCTAGCATGTCATTTACTTGCTCTACTTTTGCTACAAAATGTTTCCTGGCAGATTGTTTACATGTTATTCAATTTTGCCAAGGTTGTTGTAGTTGATCCTTGCATGCTATGAACTTGTTCTTTCCTTGGGTAGTTTCATAAACATGTCTTCTTGTTGATGCTATGCTTATCTTGTCATGCAATGACTTGTGGTGAGTGAATCGAGCTTGTTAAGTTGGGTACTTGCTGTTACTGTTTTGCTAGGTTGAATCTGTTATTTCGTGATGTTATGTAAACCTGCTGCTACAAGTCATTCTATGCATAATATGGAGATGTTCACTAAGGGTGTTTTGTTATACATGTTATGCTCTATCCATCCATGCCCCTGGTTGCATTTATAGCCTGCTGTAGCTTGTTGTAAACTTGCTCCAAAGTTGCTAAATAATGTTGTTGTCAGCCTATTAACATTAAGTTCAGTTATTGCCATGATTGTGGCTAGTGTTCCATGCATCCTATGAACTTTCTCTTGCCATGCTTAGCTTCACAAATATGCCCTCTTACTGTTGTTTGCCTTGCCATGCCATGTTTTGCTCTGTAGTGAGCTGCACAAGCTCATCTACATGCCTACTTATCGTTGTTTCTGCCATGTATGAATCTGTCATATAACTTGCCATGTTTACATGGGTGCCATTATATTTTCTGATCCTTTTTGGCTCATGGTCAGTAAAGGACTTTTGTTCTATGCATTTAGTAGTATCATGCCATGCCTTTGTTTGCCATGATAAGTTCCTGTAACATGTTGTTTGATAGCTTTAAACATTTCAACCTGATGTTATTTTCTGCAAAGTCTGAACTGTTATTATTTGCAATCTTGCCATGTGTGTTTGAGCATGTTCTAGTGATTTCTGGAGATAGCTCAGTGTTCATGTTTTGATATGCTTTACCTGTACATCATGCCCATGCCTTTTGTTCTCATGTTGGGGTGCTGTAGCATATTGTTTTGATGCTTGCAATATGCCTAGTTGTTGTTTTGGACAGATTGTTGCTATAACTTGTATAGAGTGTATGTGTGGAACCGTTGCTCCGTTTTGAGGGTGCTCTATATGAAACTTGCTTGATTTTGCATATAGTTTCATATTATCATGTTGCATCCTTGTTTTGAGGTGTTTGCTTGATGTTTGAGTGCATTTTGCATCAATGCCATGTTTAACTTGTTTTGCTCATATCTTCTAGGCCGTACCTCCAAATCTAATGAACTTTATATGTAACTTGACTAGAATCACGTGTAGGTCTTCTTGGTGCATTTTAACTTGCTGTTTAACAACTTGAACATAAGGTTTATTCAGATCTGGACCAACTTCGAAATTTGCATATGAGGACTTACCGGAATTGTTATATGTTGTTCCCAACCTCATTTAAACTTGCCTTGATGTGTTGCTCTTGTATGCCTCATCTCTTGCCATGAGTAACTTTATGTAGCTTTGTCACGCATCATGCTTGTTGTGCATCATGCCATGTTCATGTGTGGTGTGTTTACCTTGTTGTGTGCTTCTTCTCGATAGTTCCCGTTTCGTTGCGATCGTGAGGATTCGTTCGTCTACGCTTGGTTCGTCTTCGTGGCTTCATCTTCTTCATGGACTCGTTCTTCTTCCTTGCGGGATTTCAGGCAAGATGACCGCTACCCTGGATCTCACTACTATCATTGCTATGCTAGTTGCTTCGTTCTATCGCTATGTTGCGCTACCTATCACCTGTTTATCAACCTCCCAAATTGCCATGTCAGCCTCTAACCTTTGACACCATTCCTAGCAAACCGTTGCTTGGCTATGTTAGCGCTTTGCTCAGCTCCTCTTATAGCGTTGTTAGTTGCAGGTGAAGTTGAAGATTGCTCCATGGTGAACAGGTTTATGTTAGGATATCACAATATCTCTTATTTAATTAATGCATCTATATACTTGGTAAAGGGTGGAAGACTCGGCCTTATGCCTGGTGTTTTGTTCCACTCTTGCCGCCCTAGTTTCCGTCATACCGGTGTTATGTTCCAGGATTTTGCGTTCCTAACGCGGCTGGGTGATTTATGGGACCCCCTTGACAGTTCGCTTTGAATAAAACTCCTCCAGCAAGGCCCAACCTTGGTTTTACCATTTGCCTCACCACCACCTACATTTCCCTTGGGAGTAATTAACCCGAGGGTCATCTTTATTATAGCCCCCCGGGCCAATGCTTGTCTAAGTGTTGGTCCGAACCAGAGCCACTTGCAGTGCCACCTCAGGGAAACTTGAGGTCTGGTTTTAGTTGTACGTAGTGTTCATCCGGTGTTGCCCTGAGAACGAGATATGTGCAGCTCCTATCGGGATTGTCGGCGCATCGGGTGGTCTTGCTGGTCTTGTTTTACCATTGTCGAAATGTCTTGTAAACCGGGACTCCGAGTCTGATCGGGTCTTCCTGGGAGAAGGTATATCCTTCATTGATCGCGAGAGCTTATCATGGGCTAAGTTGGGACACCCCTGCAGGGTATAATTTTTCGAAAGCCGTGCCTACGGTTATAGGCAGATGGGAATTTGTTAATGTCCGGTTGTAGATAACTTGACACCAGATTCGAATTAAAACGCATCAACCGTGTGTGTAGCCGTGATGGTCTCTTTTCGGCGGAGTCCGGGAAGTGAACATGGTTTTGGGTTACGTTTGACGTAAGTAGGAGTTCAGGATCACTTCTTGATCATTGCTAGTTTCACGACCGTTCCGCTTGCTCTCTTCTCGCTCTTATTTGTGTACAACCACCTTATATGCTTAGTCGCTGCTGCAGCCTCACCACTTTACCCCTTCCTTTCCCTTTAAGCTTTGCTAGTCTTGATACCCATGGTAATGGGATTGCTGAGTCCTCGTGGCTCACAGATTACTACGACAACAATTGCAGGTACAGGTTGTGCGATGATCATGACGCGAGAGCGATGTTTGCTTGTTTCAGAGTTCTTCTTCTGCTTCTTCTTCGATCAGGGGATAGGTTCCAGGTCGGCAGCCTGGGCTAGCAGGGTGGATGTCGTTTGAGTTTCTGTTTGTGTTTTATCCGTAATCGAATGTTGATCTTATGTATGATGATGTTGTATTCGTGTGGCATTCTATGCCTCTTGTATGTATCCCCAACTATTATGTAATGTTGATGTAATGATATCCACCTTGCAAAAGTGTTTCAATATGCGATTCTATCCTTGGTGCGACCTTCGAGTCTCTTTAGGATAGTATCGCATATTGGGCATGACAAGTTGGTATCAGAGCCTCGACCGACCCTAGGAGCCCCCTTGATTGATCGTGTAGTTTGGTCGTTGTTGAGTCTAGAAGAAAACTATGTTTTCGGGGTCTAGTTATATCGGAGAGTAGGAATTCTTTTTACTACTCAACCCCTTCGTCGCTCTGGTGAGGAATCTTGACGTAGGTGTTTTGAATTACTCCTCTTCCCTTTTCAAAATTTCTTTAGGATCACGCAGTTGGTTTTCCGATCATTGGTTCTCTTCTCTTTTCATCCGGTGCATTTCTCGTCAAGTTGACTCGAGCCTCTTCATCTTTGAGTTCAATCCTCAGTTGTTTTCTTTTCCCACCCGCCCTCCCTTCTTCTTCTCGGAACTGGAGTCTGCAATCGAGTATCCGCCCTACTCGTGCGAAGCCTTGGCATTCTTTCAACCGGTGTTTTCCCTTCAAGATATTCGTCGATTTCCCCTTCCAAGTTGCCTTTGTTTTCCCACCCTCCCACCCTCTTCTTCCCGGAGTCTCTCGTGTGGAGTTTCTTCAGTCTTCCCTCAATCATTTCAACCGGTGAATTCTCGTTTCGGTGGACATTCTTCATCTTTTTTCTTCTCCGGTGGAGTTAATTCTATTTTTTGGTAGTGATTATATTCTTTTCCTCGGCTCAAGTGTTTTCCCTGCTCGTTCGCCTCTCGCCAGTTTATCCTTCCGGAGTGTTCAAGACATCTCAGAAGATTCATCTATGTTCCAATTAATTCGAGGTTGTCACCTCATTCAAATATTTCATTTGTTCCGGTGCATCTCCTATCTTTGCAACAATCTTTTTCAACGGTTTTATCTCTCCAGTGGGCCCTAACCCACAGGTCTTTTTCCAGGATCTTACCCGACTCTTCTAATTTCCCCGGAGTTATTCTAAATTCTTTTCAAGTGTGACGTAAGAATGAATTTCATCAATCAGATGCCATCTCTAAGATCGTTTTCAAATTCTTTTCATTGTTGGCTCAATCCCTACGTTTGTCATTCTCCCGGAGTACCTCAATAATTTTGGTGGTGTTTCTCGTCGTCATTTGAAGATCGCAGAAGAGTTTTCCTTTAAATCTTGTCCGTTCTCTCGAAGATTCGCGGTTCTAGCTTCTTGTTATCCCATCGAATTATTCTATTTGTCAGATATTCCTTTTCTTACCCATCCGGAGAATGTCAGAAGTTCTTTTCCCGTTTCTTTTCACCAGAGGCCATCATTCCAGTTATCGTTATCCAATTATCCCGGTGCTTCGTTCAAGTGTTCTTTAATCAGCTCATGATCTCTGTGTTCTTTTGGATCTGATCCCCTCTAACATATTTGTTCTTCTAATTCTTCCCGGTGATTCATTCTCTTTCATCAATCATTTTCTAATCCTTACGGTGGTTCTTTCAGATTGTTTTCTTTGATTATCATTTTAATTCATTCGTTCTTTCCAATCCTACCGGTGGTTCATGAAGACCTTCTCAAGTTTGCGATATGTCACTTCTCAATCTTTTCCCAACAAGAGTAAGTTGCATGCCAAATCCATTGCTTGTCATCAATTTAATTTGATGAAGGATAAGCATACAATAAATCTTATTCTTATTTCATCCAGATGAGTAATCCCTTCCTTCGGAGTTTGTTCGTGAGGAATAATTTCTAGTTCCAAGTGTTTTCATCTTTTCTTTTCCGGAGTTCAAAATTTCCACGGCCATTTCATCGGAACCTCCATCTAAATCATCGTAAGGCTCATCTTATTCTTTTCATCCTTCAATTTTATCTCATCATCCTTTTGTTACCGGAGTTCTTCACGGTGGCTCGTCATGATTCAATTCATTCCTCAAGTGTTCATCAAGATTCTTATCAAAGGAGCTCAAGTATCTTTCCTTCATGCCTTTTGAAGTGCAATTAATTCTTCATTTTCTTCTGAAGTGGAGTTTTGCATTTCTTTGTTCTTCTCAGTTATCCAATCATTTCCGTTTGTGGCTGGTTATCACCTCATGATCTTGAGATGTTACCTATAAGACCACAACAAGCTTATTCTTTTCGTTGTTGATTATCTCAACAACTCTGTTCAACCCTTCCTTCTAAATTCTTTTCATTCCATTCTTCAATTCTTCCAGAGGCTTTGCGTTGTTCATCTCATTAAGTGCCATCCCATCGTGTGAAGTTCATGTTCTTTTCCTTCCATTTTCAACCGGAGTGCTGCCTAAATCCTTTCAGTCTTATTCGTTTCTTATTTCATTCTAACCGGAGTGGTTTCATAGTCTATTTGATTCCGTGAGCTTTCGATTCTCGTCATTCTCGTCGCTCCTCTATTTTTCTCGAGTGCTCTCAATTATTTGCTTCTTCTCTTGAGTTCTTGTTTCACCTCATCCCTTTTCCCTTCTGTCTCGGTCCTAAGATCTCGGGACAAGATCTCTTGTTAGTGGAGGAGTGTTGTAACGCCCCGGATTCGATGCGCCAGGTGTCCGCCAGTTATTCGCCGTTGTTGCCATGTCATTTGCTTGCGTGTTGCATTTTATCATGTCATCATGTGCATTGCATTACATACGTGTTCGTCTCATGCATCCGAGCATTTTCCCCGTTGTCCGTTTTGCAATCCGGCACTCCTATGTCCTTCGGCGTTCGCCTTCTGCCTCTTTTAGTGTGCGGGTATTAAACTTTCTCGGAATGGCCCGAGGTTTGCCAAGCGGCCTTGGTATAGCACCGGTAGACCGCCTGTCAAGTTTCGTGCCATTTGGAGATCGTTTGGTACTCCAATGGTTAACCGGGTAACCGTAAAAGCCCCTTTTGTCTTGCAGCCCTACACCCCTCCAAAGTGGCCCAAACCCCATCTAACTCCCCTCCATGCTCTCGGTCGTTCGTTCACGATCGTGTGGGCGAAAACCGTGCTCTATTTGGACTCTCCTAGCTCCCAAAAACTATAAATATGCCCTCCCCCGAAAATCCTGCAGTCCAACCCTAGCCATTTTCCTTCCCGCGCCGCCGGACGCTTTCTCCTTCCACCGGACATGTCCGCCACCGCCCCCGAGGCGAATCCGGGCGTGACACCTGTCCCCGCCGTTTCTCCCACCGCCGCGGACCGCCGGGCCCAGGCG